>NW_024100870.1:300000-440984 GCF_016161935.1 Mauremys reevesii
ATCCTCTGAAAAATGCAAGAAGGTGCAGCAAACAGCACATTCAGTCATCCAGTTCAATCCTCCCCTAGAGAACTGTAGAAATCACTTACCTCCTGACCCTCTGAAAGGAGAGGAAGTAATATGGCTGCTCTTTGGCTGCGCAGAGTTGCTGAAAAAAGAGAGAAGGCATTCATTAGATGGGGAAGACAGCTGCTACCGAATTGAGGAGATCGGGGGACATGGTTTGAGCTCAATAGCTTGTCCTTCAGAGGGACTTGACATTAAGAGTGGACCAAGCTGGGGTGTCTGTAAAATTAACGGCAATTATTGCATTCTCCCATGGTGCTGCTGGCCAGTTCCCAGCCCTCTCCATTCTTCTTTCCGAACCCCACCATTCAATGGGCTAAAGTGAGGCATGAGAGGGTGTGAGTCATGGAAAGGCCACACCACATTTAAGAGTTGACATGTTTTTATTTCTGCTCCTCGTCATCTAGAGCTCACTTGCCACATTGTCCCTTTAGGGGCACCCTCTGACTCTGTGCAAATTCAGGGTGTTCACAGCTCCCCTCCACCCTCCCTGGCCTGTAGCTACAAGCTCACAGACAATCCTGTAATCTTCCCCAGCGGATATTAATTGAAAGATTCCATAGTTGTTTCTTGGATGCTACCATTTTTGTTCAAACTCCTCCACCTAACTCTCCTTTTCAGTTCTTAGTTATTCAGGATAGTAAGGAACAGGGCAGATCCAACTGCAGACATTGGCAGTCAACTTGTTTGCCATAGCAATGACTGAGCCATCGAAGCATTGCACAAATGATATAATAAAAAAAAGACATTTCCCACTCAGCAAAGGAAAGGGATAGGAGAGAATAGGACTATCACTACACAGATAGTAGCAGGATGAGGTTGGGAGGGAGGAAAAGGACTGTTTGCATTGCAAGAAGATGTTAAGAGGAGGAAGAATGGTTGGGGCCTGTTGGTGGTCAGACAAAACCCCATCTTTCCTAAAACAACTGCAGAGAATTTGTCTTGTGAGTGCATTTTTTAGAATGGTGGCAACCGTATTCCATGGCTGCACTCAAAACCTTGTATGTATATGTACATCTACCCACTTGCCCTCCCTCTCCATGTGCACACAGACAAAGAATCCTAATGCTCACTCTCTGGCAGAGGGTCCACTCTCTTCCAGCAAAGCTATGTACTGGCTGTAGATCTGTGCCTCTGACAGACCGGGGGCAGGAAAAGGAAGGTCATTTCTTAAAGAGGCCCAGGAGGGAGCACTCATCCTAAAATAAAATGAACGACAAGGAAATATTAGCATCAGGGGAGCAATTCCCTTCTCTATCTCCTGCTTCCCCATATGATATGATCCATGTTAACAACACCACATGATCCCACCTCCCAGTAAGATCCCTGTTAATCCAATTTCCTTCCGTTTTCCAATGAAAGCTGTATTTTATTAACTAGCAGAAATATCAAAGCCTATTTTGGAAACCCATCTCCTAAGTATCTCCAAAGTCTCATATCACGTCATTGGGCGAGAGACTCACTGGTGTTCCTCTCCAATGGCTGCCTAACCCCTCCATGGCCTTCAGCCATCACAGCAGGTGCTTTGTTCCATCACACCTTAGTAACTCAGTCAGAGATTAGGGGCCTATTACAGGAGTGGGTTGCTGCGGTTCTGTGGCCTGCAATGTGCATGAGGTCAGATCACGATGATCCCTTCTGACCTTAACATCTGTGAGCTATTGTTGTTGCTCTTGGTCACAGAGGGAGAAAACTCCATCTCATCAGGGAGGAGGTAGGATGTTACTCAGAGGCATTGAATCTTAAGGAATATTCTCCTTACAAGTGATTATTGGGCTCTTTAAAGGAACTGTCTGTTGCTCCTTCCCAGACTGGACAGTAGAAATGGCTTGATAAAGACCCTGACAACATAGTAGTTGTCTTCCTCACCTTGAGCCTGCCCTACAGTCTACAGTGAAACACAAACAGTGAAACTGTCATCAACCTAGAGATGCGAGTACTTCATTTTCTGTCCCTGACTCCCTTCTTTCTCCTCTTTGAAGAGGAGCCTCATCACTTGAAAAGCGAGTCCAATGCTGAGGGCCTGAGCCCTCCCAGAGTATTTTAAACCCAGACTTGACTGGGGTCTAGGCAGGATAGAGATCTCTGCCTGTGGGAAGTGTTTTTCAATGACTGCTGCATCCACACTTTCCGAATGGTGGGAGTTCGGCTCCCCGAAGTGCTGGATACTCAGGGGAGGAGGAAGCTGATCCCAGAATTACCTGCTTAATGAGGCTTGATATGCCTTTGTGGCATATAAGGAGCCTTCACTGGGCATAAAGAAGGCAGTGAGGGGCCAGAGGGATGCAGCAAATTTACTGCGGAGATGGGGTCTGGCCCTCGATGGCCCCTTCATCCTAAATAAAATGGAAACAACAAAATATTAGTAGTGAGTTCCCGATAATAATAATAAAGTATCAATAAGCACAGCAATTTAGGGACAGTGCTAGAAGGAAAACAGTGAAGAGTAGAGGAGCTAAATCATTGCTGACTCTAATATTGAACGGGAAACCCCATTGAAAATGGTGGCTTAATGCACCTTTCAGGTACCTAGAAAAAGGATATTGAGGAACGGGATCTCTGAGAGGAACCCAGACATTCAGCAACACAACAGTCAAGAGATTAAGAAGGAGACATGATTCGTTCTATACTAAGAGCTGCCTGCAGGGTTATCTGGGAAGCTGTCAGCCTCTGTGCCATTCGGAGACTGTTGGCTTAACTATGCGACTTTAACGCTCATCTTTCCCGACCGCCACACGATATAATGTGTGTAATGCAAAACTCTTTTCTTACCAAGAATCCAGCGTTGATTTCACGTAATCCATCCTCCTCTGATGGTACTCCGATTGTAACTGGATAAAAGAGACATTCACACTAGACATTAATCAAATTTTCTAGGAGTTAAACGGCAATCTCTGACAAAAGGAGTAAATTGCCTAGAATAGGAATTGAGGTTCCATCACTGGAGATCTTGAGAAATGACTTAAATTAGTGTATTCTCTATTTTCCACACTGTAGATGATCTTGTAAGAGAGTTCCTTTCCTGTACTTTTTTGATACTGCTTTGCTTTGTACTGAGTTTATTTCTTCAAACCATCAGAAAGGGCTGTGTTTACTTCTGATGGTCCATGGAGAATAGATAAAGAAGAACGGAGTTAGTTGAATTGATGGGAGATTCATATAGTGGAGAATCTGAAATGATGTGGGTGGGGGTAGGAGGGGTAGAGTCGATGATCAGCCAAATTCCACCCAAACCTGATCAGCAAGGAAGCTACTCAGGAAAGGGTATGTTTCTCATCATGACTGTCATCTTGTTTTATTATCACTGTACTCTGCAGGAGCAAAATCCATAGATGCTCTGGTGATTGGTAATACATACAAACCTTTGATCACTAGCTAGGGAAGGGATTAGAATCGACATTCGAAGGACTTTCCCCCAGGTGATTATCGCCTCATAAATGACACAGGACAGGAATTTATCCAGCAATGATGTGATTTGTGCAGCTGGGCCTGGTAGTCAAACTGTTTCCATATCTCTCATACAACAGAAATATGGAAATCCTTCTCTTCAGAAGCCCCCAGTGAGCAAGTGTGACAATGGACTGCTCTGCTAGTTCCTTCAGGAGAAGTCCAAAATTAGGCTGGTAGCCCTTGGAAAGGCATGTAGCTTCTTTACCCCACACACCAGCTGCTTTTTCAATTCAGTTAATGTCCCACAAAATAAATGACAAACCAGCATTTTCAACCAAGAGTGAAATAACTCCTCTGCCTCGCTGTGGCCGTTAACTCTCCCAGAGCCCTTATGTAAAGAAACGTCATCATATGCAGCCCTAGGGGCTGCATTCCAGCATGTGCTCTTTGACCAGTCCTTTCCCAGATGTACCCATCATGCACCACAGAACTGGATAATACACAGGGTGCTGCCCTCAGATCATCTAGGAGCTGCCTTAGGTATCTCATGAGTATGTCTGAAATCCCTAACCCAGGAAGCGGGCAGAACTTCTAAAATAGCTACAATTCAGCAACCCACTAATCAGCTCTTCCTGATACAAAGCTGAGCACTGACCTGAGCTGAATGCACTGATGGCTGGTCTTGGGCCAGGGACTTCATAATGAGGGTGTGCCATGCCAACCAGGTCTGATGTCCATAAAAGGGCAACGGACATACAGCCTTGCCCTGCCTACACAAGCCTTTGTGATCATAGTGCCCTCTCTAGAGACTAGTCCAGTCAAAGCCCAATAGGAACTTACAAAAGGGTTGGTGTCTTTAAGGAAATACTGATAAATGTCCTTAAAGACCGAACTTTTCAAGAAGGACTTTTTTGATACTAGTCAAAGTGCCTGCACTCAGCTAGCAACTAACTTGCTTCCAAGATTCTTAAAAGTGGCAACAATTATTAAGCCAGAATGTACACTGTGGAGTAGGTAACTATTATCTCTGTTTTAAAGATGGATAAACAGAGACTCAGTGATGATATTAGGATATTTATCAGCTATGAAAGAAATCACTTTCTGTTTCTGTGAATAAATATAGATGATATTAATAACATTTTCTACACTAAGGGTGTGATTGAAAGTTCACTGGAGTCCATAGGATCACCATTGAATGAATGCAATTGGTTTGGAATTAGCCCCTTAGATAACAAAACATTGTGCTTTCAAGGACCTCAAAATGCCAAAGAATAATTAATTCATAACTTTTTTAATACTTACCATTATCCCCGTTTTCAGGATGAATAAAGTGAGACACCTCAAAGGTCGAGGATTGCCAAAATTAATGTTAATCAATGCCTGAAGTGAGTGAGGAGTTTTGCTTAATCCCGAATCTACTCACCAGAGCCCAAATGAGTGAGAATTCCTGCCGAATCTCCAGATTTTTTACAGCGCCCCCCCCCCCCCCCCAGACCCACCATGTGGACATTTTCTGAAAGCCACAATCTGATTAAAGTCAATGGGATTTTGGATTTTATTGTCCAAATGTATCAGTGAGCAGAGAACTCTGACTGACTATACTATAGTTGGACTCACCATGCCAGTGGACATTCTGCTAAAATTGCTCACATGCTGAGTTACAAGCTTGTATTTATTCCTTGTGTGTTACATGGGCATAGTGTAGCTTGACAAGGACAGAAGAAATGTTTTAAGAACTCCTAACTAGTCTGAGACCCTGTGAAACCACAACTCAATTAGTATATAGCTTACACTGCTGTGTTACATTGGCCATCTGAAAAATTCACTTACTTCTATCACAGGCCTGTCTGCCAAGTCTCACACTGATTGAAATATCCTCAGCGCCAGCCAGTTCTCCCAGAGGCCAAGTTGAGCACTGACTTGAGCTCAGTGCCCCAGTAGCTATGTGTGAGCCCGGTGATGCCATAATGAAAGCTGTACCACAATCGCCATGACAACTAGGTGCTAACTCCTACCAGGGAATATGTTGGGTCTTATGTATGTGTGCATCCCTGCTTGGTCTGCCCAAGTTTTTGTGATTATCTTGCCCTCTCTAGCCCAGAAAGAGGATAAAAGCCCAAATGTTAAGGAGATCTGAGAGTGATGCTTCTTTCGTTCAAGTGACCGAGGCCCTTTTTTGAATTTATGATCCTGAGAGCTTAGCACAGGAGCATAAAGTACCTGGCTTCTGTTGTGTCTGTCTGCATTCAGCCTCCGATTTAGTAACATCTGGGACCGTAGTTAATTCTAGCGGAGTTTGGAAGAGGAGCTTGAGAATCAGGAGAGCTGGTTTCCCATTGTAGTTATGCTCCTGGTTGTCTGTGACTTGCCAAAGTTACTGAACAACCCTGCCCCAGGGATAGAATGGGGATAAAAGCACCTAGACTCTTCTTTTTAGGTAAAGCAGTGTGTTTTTCATTCCTAGGATGCTTTGGGGGAGGGCCAAATAATTATTTTGTGCTCTAGGGGTGCATTGAGAGCAGAGTTCAATTGATTTGGATCACTGGTGAGAAGTAGGGAGAGGGGTTTGGCCCAATCTATGAATCTTCTCTTAATTCTATTGATTACTTCAGAATTCCCAGTTCTCTCTCTGAGGTTTGACAGGTTCTTGTCCCAAGATCAGGCCTAGTATGATTAAAATTCCTATTTAGTTGGGAACCCTGATGTGCACAGTTGCAACACTTACATTTTAGGAACCCTTCCGCATTTACAGTAGTTAATACATTTAGCAAAGTCACAAACACTCTAACCCAGCAAGGTAGATAGAGGTGATACATCTGAACATCCATATACTCACACCATCCTTGGAGAACAACCTGATATGCTAGCCATCACCTTCCTTATCATCACCAGTGGCTATCATCCTAGTATCTCCCAAGGGCTACATTTCTCTTCCTCCTGCAGGCAGGCTGGGTAACAACTTTGATCCTATGTTATGCTGATGCCACTATGTCCGATGTATATTCAGTGGGAGTTTCGTGCCTCTTCCTTATTTGAATGTCCTCGCTCTGCTCACGTTGGGTTGCCCTTCTCCTCTAGGTTAGTTTATTAACGATCTCAGCTTTTTGTAAGAGACATCAATTCGTTGCCATGGCACTGTTTTGGTCAGACTTCTGCAGATGTTCTATCCTAAGATATCCAAAAGCTGGTGTTAGCTCATGTTCGTGTGGGTCGCTGGTGTTGTTATGGACCGACTTCTCCCTTCAAACTCTGTTCCCAGTTCCCCCAAACTTAAGGGCAACCGTTCAGCCATTTCTCTGAGCCAGACTTGGAAGGCTTCAAGCCTTATGCTAACTGCTGCAGCCAGTGTCTTGTAGGCTAGAAGCCTGTAGGTTCCTTTGTTACTGCCAATTAAAATAAATGCTAAAGCTGGTTCTATGGGCTACAAGAGGAGAGTGAATTTCCTTTTTGTGATTGGGGTGAGTTTGTTGGGAGTTGGAGGTTTTTAGGAGTAATTTTTTTTTTTTGGTGGGAGGGGAAGTTGAATTAGTTTTGTCTGTTTGGGTGATGATTTGGGTGTGGTTGCTAGGAGAGGCAATGGCATTGTCTTTTGTTACTCCAGAGTGTAGGGCTGGGAGCTGAAATGGGTTTAATTGCTAGGACATGTTTGGCTTGCATTAGCCCCAAGAGAAACACACATGAAAAGCTTCGATAATAAAGCCTCTATAATCAAAGCCTCTACAATAAGCACATTTTTATGTCCTTTGGGGCTAATGCAAACCAAACAGTTTGGGGATCCTTCGTTTGTTTAGGAAGTAGGGCTGTCAAGAAATTTTAAAAATTAGTTGCGATTAATTGCGGTGTTGAACAATAATAGAATACCATTCATTGAAATATTGTTGGATGTTTTCTACATTTTCAAATATATTGATTTCAGTTACAATGTAGAATACAAAGTGTGCAGTGCTCAGTTGATATTTTTCATATTTTTCTAACAAATATTTGCACGGTAAACCCCAAAAGAAATAGTAATTTTCAATACCTCATACAAGTACTCCTACAAGTACTGTAGTACAATCTCTTTATCATGAAAGTTAAACGTGCAAATGGCACCGTTGCAGCTGGTGTAGCAAGATAGTTACATGCCAGATGTGCTAAAGATTCATATGTGCCTTCATGCTTTGATCACCATTCCAGAGGACGTACATCCATACTGATGACGGGTTCTGCTCCATAATGATCCAAAGCAGCGAGGACTGGCGCATGCTCTTTTTCACCTCCTGAGTCGATACCACCAGGAGAAGTTTGATTTTCTTTTTTGGTGGTTTGGGTTCTGTAGTTTTTGCATCGGAGTGTTGCTCTTGTAAGACTTCTGAAAGCATGCTCCACGCCTTGTCCCTCTCAGGTTTTGGAAGGCACTTCAGATTCTTCAACCTTGGGCTTGAGGTCTGTAGTTATCTTTAGAAATCTCACATTGGTACCTTCTTTGCATTTTGCCAAATCTGCAGTAAAAGTGTTCTTACAACGAACAACATGCTAGGTCACCATCCGAGACTGCTAGAACATGAAACATAGGGCAGAATGTGGGTAAAAGAGAGAAGGAGACATACCATTCTCCCCCAAGGAGTTCAGTCACGAATTTAATTAAGACATCTTTTTAAGGAGTGTCATCAGAATGAAACCATGTCCTCTGGAATGGTGGCTGAAACATGAAGGGGCATACAAATATTTTGGACATCTGGCACGTGACTATCTTGCAATGCCGGCTACAACGGTGCCATGCAAATGCCCGTTCTCCCTTTCAGGTGACATTGTAAATAAGAAGTGGGCAGCATTATCTCCTTTCAATGTCAAAATACTTCTTAGTCTTAGGGATTGGCTGAACAAGAAGTAGCACCGTGTGGACGTGTCGGCTCTAAAGTTTTACATTGTTTTATTTTTGAGTGCAGTTATTTTTTGGAACATGCCTCTTCAACTGTAAGGTGCACTTTCATGACAGAGATTGCACTAATATACTTGTATGAGGTGAATTGAGAAATGCCATTTCTTTTGCTTATCGTTTTACAGGGTACATATTTGTAATAAAAATAATAATAGAACGCGTGCTGTAATCAAAATCAATCTATTTGAAAATGTAGAAAACATCCAAAATATTTAATAAATTTCAGTTGGTATTCTATTGTTACGAGTGCGATTAAAACTGCGATTAATCACGATTTAATTTGTTTGAGTTAGGATACGAATTTCCCCTTAACAGCACACTAGGATCACCTAGTCCCAGCGGTTTATCTGGTATCATCTGGGTCCGGACGTGTTCTTCTTTTACCTATAAAAGAAATAATAGAAAAATCTTCTCACTTCTCTCGGGAGTCCAAACATTCGATTAACAACTAGATACACAGTTATATTTGCAATTCTTTTCAGAATCTTCCTCCTATTACTTTAGTTGAGAGACGTGAAACCATTTTGATGCCCCCCTTTTCTATCTATCTATCTATCTATCTATCTATCTATCTATCTATCTATCTATCTATCGATCGATCGATCGATAGATAGATAGTGGGACTGGCTTTATTTTATCTGTCACTCTTGTGGGTGCAAGATCCATTTTAGTTTTATTCTCTTTTTTAATATTGATCACATTTCTCAGGGCTATTTTATTAGTTTCTTCTTTCTTTTTACCTAGTCTAGCCTAATGAATACATTTTCATTTTTAATTGGATATCTTTCACTTTCAATTGATTGTTAATTTGGGGTAATATTTCTTAACTAAACTAGTATCTCTTAACAATCCCAAATATTTTTTCTCAAGATGCTTCTGGAGCTGTAATGGTTGTGCTCTTTGTGTTTGTTGGTTGGGTTTTTTCTGTTTGGTTATTTTTTTTTTAAATAGGGGCACGGTATATTCTTGTTGTCCTTTTATTCTCTGAATAATGAAAGTATACAATACCTGTACCTATACATATATCTCTTAACAATTCTTATTTCACTAGGTTTTCTAACATGAAAACACACTTCCGTCTTCCAAATAAACAAAGGTTTTATCCTCCTAGTGTAAAAAGTAAATTACATTCCTCTTATTCATCAATACACATTGGATTTTGGTATCCCATTCCTCATTTAAAAAACAACACCATTTTTGTTTCCAAAGCTTTCTTTTATTAAATATAGTTTGTTATTTAAACAAATAATGAAAGAACAATTGTAACAATATACACAACTAGTAAAAATGTGTAACTTTCCAGAGAACCTTTATTTACTAAATCAGTTGTAACATTGAGGTTTTGTTTAATATCAATACCGATACCACCATAGTTTCCTATGCTCTTTAACAAAAATCATCCTTGTAAATCTTTTGTCCCTATCTGGAATCTCATAAAAGAACTTAAGGGGACTAAACTTCTATATCCATTGATCCCAAATATTGTCTTCCAGGATACTGGGGAATCATTTCTAAACATTCATTGGTTACTATCTGGGACACTTCGATGAGAGCAAGTGGCCTCCCTATTCAGATAGCACCACTGGCTATAAACACCTTCCTCAATGACTACTTGAGTCATTGGCCTTCCCCACTAATCCACCATGAGCTGTGCTACTATTCCTGGACATAGTTTTAAAGAGGGGGTGCTCTTGAAATAAACAGAATCTGTAAACTGTACCAATCCTTTCCTGCTCCTGGAACTCCTGGTCCATTCCTCTGAATTCTTTTCTTTACTGGTAATTCCTCTATCCTAAGTAAAGACAGAGAATTGAGATTACTTACTAGTCTAACTGCAAGACTTCTAATGATAACTAGATAATTTGATTATTCTTTTTAAACAACTATACACTCCACTATTTTTAAATGGAATTTTACTCTCTGCTTTATTAAATCCTTGTAATATTTTCCATTAGTAAGCTTCACATCTTTTGTAGGGCTCCCCAGGTATCCTGATGAAAATATGCCATCGGCATGATCTTGTGTTGACCCTGGAGAGCTTGGGGGCATCTGGCCTCCGTAGGCTACTTCTCTGATGGTGGGGTTCAGCTCCCTTCTGATCTGCTCAGCTTCGAGCAGTTCGGCAGTGGATAGATAACCTGTCAGTTTGGTCCCTTCTCTCATATCACAATAGTCGCTTCCAAACCAAACTCCTGAATGAATCAAGGGCTCTCCATTTTCCCCTATTAGAACTTTGACCTTCCCTTTATTTTGTTGGCCCCCTCTTTGCTGAGGACCATTGTCGGAAACTGATACCTACTCAATCTTCCTTTTCGGGGATGGCCGCTCTTTCTTTTGTATTTTGGACTGTACTGAACCCAGTCAGCCACACTGGTTAACCACTGCAGAGAAGAATTGTATAGGTCATCAAGGGCCCCAGCAAAGTACGCGTACCAACAGGACACTAATTTTACACTTGTTCCATCGAGTCACAGGATTACTCTGTAGGTGGAGTTTTCTGCCCAAGCTGCCCTGGTGACCCTGCCAGGAAGAAGCGAGGGAGGTGGAGGCCCCACCATATAATTTCATAGGGGAAAAAAAAAAGAGAAAAGATACACCCTGCTGAATGGGTGGCGGGATCCAAAAGAACCCAGCCCTGTTCATCGAAACCTGTAAGCGGATTGGCATTAAAGGAGGTAACCAGGTGGAGAGGAGCGCTACACCCTCATTGTACAAATTGGAGGAATCCCTAACCCAAGGATTGGTCCCTTCCTCTTTATTGTGCAAGCCGGGGAAATCACCATCCCAATTTCTCCCTTGTGGCCCCTTTGCTGCCACTCTCGCTTCTTTTCTCACTTGCAATTCACTTTTCAGAGCATAATTTTGGCACTGACAGGCCTCGTGGCTAAGCTTATTTTCCTCCTTGACATCTGTAAGCACGGCTCTCACTGCAGCTTGCCCATCTAACACTTTTTGTTTTCACTCCGCCACTTCCTACCTTATCTTGTCCTGGTCTATGTGTGCCTCACTTGCCTCTTTCTGCGTGGCTGTAGCCTGGGCTTCATGTGTTAAAGCATTTTTGTTAACCCTGTAGGGCAGCCTTTTATTTTCCTTTTTGTTTGGGCCTCCTGTACAGATTCCCTTTTTAATTAGGCTTATCCCATTGCTCATATAATTAGCGATATGCATCAGGTCCAATAAAAGCACCAGGCTTCCAAGGGCCATTCTGATATTTTAAAACAAAATCCTCTAACCCCATTTTTCCTAACCTAAATTTATTACCATTCAATTTTCCTTTCTTTGCTGACATTTTTTTATGTTATTTTGCACACTTAGCCAGATAATAATACCTGAGTGCTAAATTCCCCGGCTAACTCGGAGACTATGGCGGGAATGCAGATTATAACTCTGGTTCCTATCCTCTCACTTACAGGATTGTGTTTTTTGGTTCTCGTCGTGACCACAATTATGTTTTCCACAAAAACACTCAAACTCTTATCTGTCCCGTTAGGGAATCTGCCATGTGTTATACAGATATCGCTTCTCAGGCGGGTCTACCTCTGTTTTCCACAAAAAAAGTAAACATTTCTTTTATCCTGGGAATGCTATCTATTTTTAGACTCAGCATTTCATTGGTTATCTGTTATATCATCCTACTTGTTTACATTCGGTTGGCTAGCTGCCTGTCAGCCCATGTGGGCCATTATCTGTCAATCATTGTTTAAAAGTTTCCTAACCTTTAGCCTACATTCATTCAGTTAAGACCCTTTTTCCTACATTCACATACATTATGACCCTCTTACCTACATTCAGCGGCTACATTCCTACATTCCTTTACCTACATTCCTTTTCCCCTCAGGGTCTTAAGTCCAATCACCCCAATGTCCAACAAGCCAAAAGTCTTTGTCCCTGGTCAGTGCCGCCCCAGAGTTCAAAAGATCATCTGCAGAGTTTTACCCCCCCCAGCCTGGGTGAAAAGGAAGGGTGGGGCACACGAGGTGTTAAGAGGCACCTTACGTGGTCCGAGGCCGACTGCCCCGCCTCTCCATGGAGATCTGCTGCAGCCTTCACCATGAATGGCTCCGCTCCACTAGCCGATTCGCTCCTCCAGCTCCAGTCGTCCCCGCAAACTGCTCCGCTCTGCTCACTGTTCCGTGGGCTGCTCCAACCCTCCTGCAAACTGCTCCGCTCTGCCAGCCACTTAGCAATATATCTTCAGGCTCCTCCACTAGTTAACAGAGCACTCAGTGATCTCAGCTCAGTAATTTTAGCTCTTTTAGCAATTTCAGAATGTAGTAGGGGAGCCCCAGTCCTGTTGCATCATTGTCCCAAAGTGAATTCAGCTGATTTATACTTCATTTAAATGCTTAAAAATTTAGAGAATAAAATAGGATTTTAAAATCAATAGTATCCTGACAAATTTGAAAATTGCTCCAAATAGACCAGGCTTTGTACATTTCTATCCTAATAATAAATAATAATTAACAATAATAATTAACGCACTCGGCAGAGCTGTGTCTCTGCATTGTAATCAGAACATTTTAGTAGCAATATTTATTTGGGTGGCACGTGCACACCCATCTCGGGCTGTGAGCAGCAGTTACAGAATTTTGTGGTTTAACCACGTCAGTATCTCTCTTCTGCCGCCGAGACAACACATGCAATAGTGTCTTCACTCAATGCTAAATAAAGGTAATGAAATAAAAAGAAAAATACTTAATCAAAGCCATCTGTCATGTTCCCCTCTTCCCCATGTAGTAAGAGGAGGCCCTGAGATATAAACCTTGGTATCAGAGGCCTGGTATGAGGCCTGAGGCCTAAACTAAAGTAATGGTCAAGACTTTGCTAACATAAAGCAAAGTTAAGCTGTGAGCCAGAGGCAGGCCCTGCTCACAGAAGCTGGCAAGGAAAGGGCTGATGCTGCAAGAAGATACGTACCTAAAAGGTACTGAACACTAGATATCAGAACATTCACATACTTGCACATTCCACACAGATAACAAAGAACAGGCTGGCCCATCCCAAGGACGGGGGCAAAAGGGTAATATGATGGATAGAGTTGTTTTGATCGAACCAACATGTACAAGGTGAAAGGAAGCACCTTAATACGTAGAGGGGTTGTACCTTGCTATGTGGAGGGGTTGTACCTCATACGTCAGGTGTGATGTGTAACTTGTTTGTATCTGTGTATAAGAATGCATGCCTGGGGCGGTGTCTTTGTCTGGCCGAGGGGGCAGTGGAAAGTCCCGCCACTGACTGAGCCGGGTCCATTGCCAAGAGGCACTTTCTCGTAGTATGCCCTGAGTTAGGCTAAGAAACCTACAGGGAACTGCAATTGTGTCCGAGGTTGCAATAAACCTAGTCGACGTGACTTTACATCTTACTGGACTCTGTGGTTATTGGGGGTTCTCGTCGGGTCTGCTGTGTCAGCTATCTGCGCAGAGCTGGGGCAGCACACTGAGGGAACACACGCACACAGCCGAGTGATATCAACATTGGACAAAGCAGAGCACCACACTGGTAGCACTCTGACAACACTTCTGACAACACTGGTGACCCCGACCGCTGATCTGGTGAGTAAGCGAACCTGCCGTGGTAAGAATCGCAATCCAACATGGCAGCAAACCTCGAGCTAGGGAACCCCCGATCCCGTCCCTTTTTTCCCCCACGGAGTTTGCTAACTCCTGGACCTGCTGGATTGCCAAGAAAGGGTTTGGAAGCAGGGAAAGAATTACTAAGGATTTGACGGGGATCTTAATGCATGTCAGTCAGTTAGCAAGAGTTAGCCCAGCTGTAACCCTAATGACGTGAGACTTCTAGAAGGAAGGATAGTGTGAGGCAGAGGGAAAGAACTGTGTAAAAAGTTATTACGACCTTGTAACTGATAACCAAATATGCAGCCTGGTGTCTTCTAGGAGTGAGAAAACAAGATAGCAGAATGGCTTATGTATAAACAAAATGAAGTTGTTGCTCTTTATGGTCTGTATTACTGCTAGTTATTGTCTATAACAAAAGTATAAAGGCTTGCTGTAATTGTTTACCAGTTGAGAGACCTGTCCGGGAGTGGGGCGACCCTGTGTCCTATGGCACTCTCTCCCTCCATTGTAATTACTGGAGAAATAATAAAGTATTTGATTTTGCTGCACCCAAAAGAAAAAGCGAGAACTGAGTTTTTCTCCGACAATTTGGGGGCTCGTCCGGGATGGCAACACCCACGGACCCACAGACGGCTACTACGGATCATTCCCCTTCGAACCCCATGGCGCCACATGAGAGATATGAGACCTTTTGAAATCTCTATTGGGGTATCGGAGGAGGACTGTCCGTGAGGACGTCTGTCTCTGTTGGGCTCACGCCATCTGAACTTATTGACAGTGCAGCAAGATCAGCTGCAGAGTGGTATTGGGGAAAGGCCCCAACAAGGTTAGTTTATAACAGTATTGGGAATTGCTGAGTTGGCCAAGAAGCAGGGGTGAGCTGGAGCCGGTTCGCACCGGTTCGCGCGAACGCGTTGTTAAATTTAGAAGCGGTTTTAGAACCGCTTGTTAACTAGCTTCCCTGCGAGGGAAGCTTTGATGGGCTCTGCCTGGGAAGCCTGTAATTCCTCCTCCCGGCCGCCGGGGGCGCTGCGCTGTGCTGCGAGAGCCATGTGAGCTGCCTCCTGGCCCTGTTGCTGCTCCTGCTCTTTGGACGTCTGGCCCTGGGACTCCTGCTGCTGCCTGGTGAGTCCCCGGCTGCGTCCTGCTGCTCCCAGCCCCTTCCCTCCCCGTGTGAGTATCTGCGCCCCTCCCCCGCCTTCCCTGCCACAGAAACCCCCCTGCCCGCAGCTACCCGCAGCCAGCCCCTGCCACCCCCTGCCCCCAGCCGCCCCTGCCCGCAGCTACCCCAGCCAGCCCCTGCCCCCAGCCAGCCCCTGCCACCCCTGCCCCCAGCTAGCCCCAATCCAGCTCCTGCCCCCAGCCAGCCCCTGCCCCCAGCCAGCCCCAGCCACCCCTGCCCCACACCCTGCCCACAGCCGCCCCCCTGCCCACAGCTACCCGCAGCCAGCCCCTGCCACCCCCTGCCCCCAGCCAGCCCCCAGCGGGAAAAACTGTGGAACATGGGAGGGGTAGCTGGCGGTGAAACGTTTGTAGAGACTTGAGCTCAAGAATGGTAGAGCTTATGTTCTGTTAATGTGGCTAGTGGAACTAATGACAGGCCCAGGTGGGGTAGAAGATCTTGCTTATTGCTTTTGATTTGTGGGCTATATCATTTGGTTTGGACTTTGGTTACCTCAGAAAGGGGATGGAATTGAATGTGACCTGGCTGGAGGGCCTAGTCCCCATCCTAGACAACCAGAGTGTGAAGGAGGAGATGGGC
Source organism: Mauremys reevesii (assembly GCF_016161935.1). Lineage (NCBI taxonomy): Eukaryota > Metazoa > Chordata > Testudines > Geoemydidae > Mauremys > Mauremys reevesii. Next base: position 315,716 of record NW_024100870.1, read on the forward strand.
TGATGTTGCTGCAATGCTGGGCCCTGTCATGAGGAGGTGTCTCTGGAAGAGCGAGTCTTGTAACAGCACTGCTGTTCTTGAATGTTTCCTTCACATTTTAAAACAGGAGAACAGAGTGAGGAAAACCCTCCTCATAGCCACCTGCTGTTTCAGGGAGCATTGGAAGGCTTCTGACAAGAAGTACTTATACCCTGAGCCTGACAGAGGATATCTCGATCAGATAGGACACCCTGCACTGAAAATGCTGCAGCATGAGTTTGAGCATCAGACAATGCCACCCTGTTAAGATGGGGCGGGGGGTGTTTGCTGACAAGATAACTTACTTCCGTTCCAGAACTTGGAATAGACAGAGGGCAAACTTTACAGGTGACTGGGGAAGGAGGAGAGGAGTATGTGCAGTGTGGTTATGACCTAAGTTGGGGGTGCTCAAGGAAGTGAACTGTTGGCTCCGTGAGGACAGGCTACTCACTGCAGTGTGGTTACTGAGAACAGTTTTAGCAAAGCCGAGTTTTCTGTCCTAGCAGAGAGAAGCATCTTACAGCATTCCTAGTGCAGAGATTGATTCACTGCAGTTATCCTCAAAAAGAACAGGAGAACTTGCGGCACCTTAGAGTAACAAATTTATTTGAGCATAAGCTTTTACATGCTACTTCATGGGATGGATGCAGGGGAAAATACAGGAGGAAGATATCTATCTATCTATCTATCTATCTATCTATCTATCTATCTATCTATCTATCTATCTATCTATCTATACACAGAGAACATGAAACAATGCGTGGAGGGTCAGAAGGAGAGGCCCCGAGATAGGACAGACTCTTCTGCTGGGCTAAGAGAATAGCTGGAAAGATTAACAATCTTGCTGGGTGGGTTAAGGATCCACTGTTGTGGCCCCTTGTGGTATGTAGTTAGTTTAGCTAGTTGAGTATCCTTTTCCTCTGTAGAGAAGCAAAGTGTGTGTTGTAAATGGCTTCTCTAGTTTTTGTAAAGTCCAGCCACGAGGAAGTTTGTGTGGAAGGTTGGTTTTTGATGAGAGTATCCAGTTTGGAGAGTTCATTCTTAATCTTTCCCTGTTTGCTGTATAGGATGATGGTCAGGTGGTTCCGCAGTTTCTTTGAGAGTGTGTGGCACAATCTCTCAGCATAGTCTGTGTGATACGTCGATTGTAATGGATTTTTTACCCTCAGTCCTTTTGATATGATGTCCATCCGTTTGCATTTGGAAAGAAAGATGATGTCTGTCTGTATCTGTGCGAGATTTTATGAAATTGATGAATTTCCACGCCATACGGCTGAATTCAGTGCCTTGCATGATGACAGGATTCAGAGTAGCAGCCATATTAGTCTATATTTGCAAAAAGTACAGGAGTACTGGTGGTACCTTAGAGACTAACAAATTTATTTGAACATAAGCTTTCGTGGACTACAGTCCACTTCATCACATGCATGTAGTGGAAATACAGTAGGAAGATAGATATAGATATATAAACACAGAGAACCTGAAACAATGGGTGTTACCATACACACTGTAATGAGAGTGATCACTTAAGATGAGCTATTACCAGCAGGAGAGAGAAGAACTTTTTGTAGTGGTAATCAAAACTTTATGTAATGACTCATACACTCCCCGTTTTTATTTAAGCCTAATGTAATGGTGTCCATTTGGCAAATTAATTCCAATTCAGCAGTCTCTGGCTGGAGTCTGTTTTTAAGTTTTATTGTTGTAATTTTGCGACTTTTAGGTCTGTAATCGAGTGACCAGGGAGTCTGAGGTGTTCTCCGACTGGTTTCTGAATGTTATAATGCTTGACGTCTGATTTGTGTCCATTTCTTCTTTTCCGTAGAGGCTGTCCGGGTTGGCCAATGTACATGGCAGAGGGACATTGCTGGCCCATGATGACATTTATCACATTGGTAGATGTGCAGGTGAATGAGCCTCTGACAGTGTGGCTGATGTGATTAGGTCCAATGATGATGTCCCCTGAATAGATATGTGGACAGAGATGGCAAAGGGCTTTGTTGCAGGGATAGGTTCCCGGGTTAGTGTTTTTGTTGTGTGGTCTGTGGTTGCTGGTGAGAATTTGCTTCAGGTTGAGGGGCTGTCTGTAAGCCAGGACTGTCCTGTCTCCCAAGATCTGTGAGAGTGATGGATCGTCCTTCAGGAGAGGTTGTAGATCCCCAGAGCAGTGCCGCTGATTGGAAGGGGTATGTTGTCCCAAAATGTGAAATAGTTATGGGTGAGGAAAAAGCCACAAAGTTCGGCCCCCATGTTTGCCGTGACTTAGAACAACGCTTCCTCAGCTCTCGTCTCCTAACGCCCCTGCTTTCCTTGCGCTTGTTCTAAGTCACGGCAAACCTGGTGGCCGAACTTTGTGACTTTGTCCTCACCCATAACTAGTTCACATTTGGGGACAACATATACCTTCCAATCAGCGGCACTGCTATGGGGACCCGCATGGCCCCACAGTATGCCAACATTTTTATGGCTGACTTAGAACAACGCTTCCTCAGCTCGTCCCCTAACGCCCCTGCTCTACTTGCGCTATGTTGATGACATCTTCAGCATCTGGACCCATGGAAAAGAAGCCCTTGAGCAATTCCACCAGGATTTCAACAATTTCCACCCCACCATCAATCTCAGCCTGTACCAGTCCACACAAGAGATCCACTTCCTGGACGCTACAGGGTTAATAAGCGATGGTCACATAAACACCGCCCTATACCGGAAACCTACGGAGCGCTCTACTTACCTACATGCCTCCAGCTTTTATCCAGACCACACCACACGATCCATTGTCTACAGCCAAGCTCTACGATACAATCGAATTTGTTCCAACCCATCAGACAGAGACAAAAACCTACAAGATCTCTATCAAGTGTTCTTATAACTACAATACCCACCTGCTGAAGTGAAGAAACAGATAAACAGAGCCAGAAGAGTACCCAGAAGTCACCTACTACAGGACAGACCCAACAAAGGAAGTAACAGAACACCAGTAGCCGCTTCATTATCCCTCAACTAAAACCTCCAGCACATCATCAAGGATCTACAAGCTATCCTGAAGGATGATCCACCACTCTCACAGATCTTGGGAGACAGGCCAGTCTTTGCTTGCAGTCAGCTCCCAAACCTGAAGCAAATTCTCACCAGCAACCGCAGACCACACGACAAAAACACTAAGCCAGGAACCTATCCTTGCAACAAAGCCCCTTGCCAACTCTCTGTCCACATATCTACTCAGGGGAAACATCATAGGACCTAATCACATCAGCCACACTATCAGAGGCTCGTTCACCTGCACATCTACCAATATGATATATGCCATCATGTGCCAGCAGTGTCCCTCTGCCATGTACATTGGCCAAACCGGAAAAGAAGAAATGGACACAAATCATTAAATAAGGCTTAAATAAAGACTGGGAGTGGATGGGTCATTACACAAGGTAAAACAATTTCCCCATGTTTATTCTCTCCCCCCCCCCACCCCACCCACACAAACACTGGTCTTCACAACTTCTTGTCCACTGCTGCAAATAGACCATTTTGATTACCACTACAAAAAGTTTTTTCTTCTCTTTGAATATATATCTATATCTATCTTCCTACTGTATTTTCCACCTCATGAATCCGATGAAGTGGGCTGTAACCCACAAAAGGTTATGCTCAAGTAAATGTGTTAGTCTCTAAGGTGCCACAAGTACTCCCGTTCTTTTGCGGCTACAGACTAACACGACTGATGCCGTCCAGTAGCACTGGTTTTGAATGGAGAGAATGCAGATGGATTTTGATCCCCGATAGCAGCTGTTTCTTTGTGCTGGTATAGTATAGAGTTTGCAGGGAAGGCTCAGAACTGCAGTATAGTTTACCTGCCAGACATCATGTGGTGGAATTTGAAACGGCATGGCCACGGGGACCATCCCTGGTGGTGTGTAGTCTCTCATCTGGTGACTGCTGGGAAGACAAAAAGCAACAAACAGGAACTTAGTAATAGCTTTAAAAAGAAGGAAGTTTCAGAGTCTTTGCTATGATGAGACATCAGGGACAAATGGCTTTTTCCTTCTATTTTAAATGGATTTCTTTGTACAAAGGCCATTCCCCATGGTATTAGCACTGTGTGGTGTATAGATACCCATAGAACTATAACCAGCTATGGTACAACAGCCTCCTCTGAGACAATATTTAGAAAAGGATAGGAATAAAAACCCTGATGGAAGCCTCTCTACTGTGTTTCAATGAACTGGGAGAGCATTCCATGAAGATGACCTGCTGGAAACTGGGAAAGAGATGATCTGAGAGAGAGTTGGAATGTCCCTTGGCTGTGGGACCCAGGAAGAAATAGGATCCTGCTTGATCTTTTACATCCTCTCTCCCTCCCCTTGGGCACCAGTCATTGCTACTTACTTTAAAGGCGGGCTGGACCCATGGATTTCCATGAGGAGCCTGAAAGAGAAGGGAAAGCAGAGTTAATGTCACACAACCTAGAAGTATATTAGTCTGCTAAACATCAAGTGTTTTGGGAGAGGGGTTCCTTCTCAAATGTTGACACATTCACTTGGTATAATTCTCCGTCTAGAAGACCTACAGGCGCTCACGCAGCTCCCTTGATTCTAAAGTGGTGTTAGAAAAAGAAATCACCTTAGTGACTGAAGTGCTGAATTCCTCATTCTCATCTTCATTAATGACTGTACATATTTCTCAGTTATCCCTGCCCATAATAACTCAGCAAAAGATGGTTTGCTCTTTCTTATACTATTTACATCTCATGTGTAGCAAACACCCTTAGTGATTTGGTTGTAAAGCATCACTTCTCTTTAGAGCAAAAACCAATCCTGGCAGTGTAAGGAAGGAAACAATGCTGAGAAAAGTGAGGCTGGTTTGATACTAATTATGTTGCATCTCCTGCAAGCAGACAGATTTGTCTGTCTCCAAATGGCCACTGGTGGTAGCTGCCTAGCATGGGAATAGAGAACTGCTGTGGAGGGCATGTCAAGCTGTGGGGTTGGATGTTTGCAAGTTCTCTTCCACCTCCCGCTATAGTATAATGGCAGTGGGTCACACAGTCAACATTTCATCCTCTTTGTCTTCTCTGAAATATAGTTCTAGTTTGTTGTGGCTGGAAATGCAGGATGTGGCCTCCAAAGAGGCACAAGGAGATTTTAAGAAGCACTAAATGTTTCATAATCGTTCAGCAAACTGAATGCTGCTGCTGCTAAAAAAAAAAGACATCCTCTGAAAAATGCAAGAAGGTGCAGCAAACAGCACATTCAGTCATCCAGTTCAATCCTCCCCCAGAGAACTGTAGAAATCACTTACCTCCTGACCCTCTGAAAGGAGAGGAAGTAATATGGCTGCTCTTTGGCTGCGCAGAGTTGCTGAAAAAAGAGAGAAGGCATTCATTAGATGGGGAAGACAGCTGCTACCGAATTGAGGAGATCGGGGGACATGGTTTGAGCTCAATAGCTTGTCCTTCAGAGGGACTTGACATTAAGAGTGGACCAAGCTGGGGTGTCTGTAAAATTAACGGCAATTATTGCATTCTCCCATGGTGCTGCTGGCCAGTTCCCAGCCCTCTCCATTCTTCATTCCGAACCCCACCATTCAATGGGCTAAAGTGAGGCATGAGAGGGTGTGAGTCATGGAAAGTCCACACCACATTTAAGAGTTGACATGTTTTTATTTCTGCTCCTCGTCATCTAGAGCTCACTTGCCACATTGTCCCTTTAGGGGCACCCTCTGACTCTGTGCAAATTCAGGGTGTTCACAGCTCCCCTCCACCCTCCCTGGCCTGTAGCTACAAGCTCACAGACAATCCTGTAATCTTCCCCAGCGGATATTAATTGAAAGATTCCATAGTTGTTTCTTGGATGCTACCATTTTTGTTCAAACTCCTCCACCTAACTCTCCTTTTCAGTTCTTAGTTATTCAGGATAGTAAGGAACAGGGCAGATCCAACTGCAGACATTGGCAGTCAACTTGTTTGCCATAGCAATGAATGAGCCATCGAAGCATTGCACAAATGATATAATAAAAAAAAGACATTTCCCACTCAGGAAAGGAAAGGGATAGGAGAGAATAGGACTATCACTACACAGATAGTAGCGGGATGAGGTTGGGAGGGAGGAAAAGGACTGTTTGCATTGCAAGAAGATGTTAAGAGGAGGAAGAATGGTTGGGGCCTGTTGGTGGTCAGACAAAACCCCATCTTTCCTAAAACAACTGCAGAGAATTTGTCTTGTGAGTGCATTTTTTTAGAAGGGTGGCAACCGTATTCCATGGCTGCACTCAAAACCTTGTATGTATATGTACATCTACCCACTTGCCCTCCCTCTCCATGTGCACACAGACAAAGAATCCTAATGCTCACTCTCTGGCAGAGGGTCCACTCTCTTCCAGCAAAGCTATGTACTGGCTGTAGATCTGTGCCTCTGACAGACCGGGGGCAGGAAAAGGGAGGTCATTTCTTAAAGAGGCCCAGGAGGGAGCACTCATCCTAAAATAAAATGAACGACAAGGAAATATTAGCATCAGGGGAGCAATTCCCTTCTCTATCTCCTGCTTCCCCATATGATATGATCCATGTTAACAACACCACATGATCCCACCTCCCAGTAAGATCCCTGTTAATCCAATTTCCTTCCGTTTTCCAATGAAAGCTGTATTTTATTAACTAGCAGAAATATCAAAGCCTATTTTGGAAACCCATCTCCTAAGTATCTCAAAAGTCTCATATCACGTCATTGGGCGAGAGACTCACTGGTGTTCCTCTCCAATGGCAGCCTAACCCCTCCATGGCCTTCAGCCATCACAGCAGGTGCTTTGTTCCATCACACCTTAGTAACTCAGTCAGAGATTAGGGGCCTATTACAGGAGTGGGTTGCTGCGGTTCTGTGGCCTGCAATGTGCATGAGGTCAGATCACGATGATCCCTTCTGACCTTAACATCTGTGAGCTATTGTTGTTGCTCTTGGTCACAAAGGAGAAAACTCCATCTCATCAGGGAGGAGGTAGGACGTTACTCAGAGGCATTGAATCTTAAGGAATATTCTCCTTACAAGTGATTATTGGGCTCTTTAAAGGAACTGTCTGTTGCTCCTTCCCCAGACTGGACAGTAGAAATGGCTTGATAAAGACCTTGACAACATAGTAGTTGTCTTCCTCACCTTGAGCCTGCCCTACAGTCTACAGTGAAACACAAACAGTGAAACTGTCACCAACCTAGAGATGCGAGTACTTCATTTTCTGTCCCTGACTCCCTTCTTTCTCCTCTTTGAAGAGGAGCCTCATCACTTGAAAAGCGAGTCCAATGCTGAGGACCTGAGCCCTCCCAGAGTATTTTAAACCCAGACTTGACTGGGGTCTAGGCAGGATAGAGATCTCTGCCTGTGGGAAGTGTTTTTCAATGACTGCTGCATCCACACTTTCCGAATGGTGGGAGTTCGGCTCCCCGAAGTGCTGGATACTCAGGGGAGGAGGAAGCTGATCCCAGAATTACCTGCTTAATGAGGCTTGATATGCCTTTGTGGCATATAAGGAGCCTTCACTGGGCATAAAGAAGGCAGTGAGGGGCCAGAGGGATGCAGCAAATTTACTGCGGAGATGGTGTCTGGCCCTCGATGGCGCCTTCATCCTAAATAAAATGGAAACAACAAAATATTGGTAGTGAGTTCCCGATAATAATAATAAAGTATCAATAAGCACAGCAATTTAGGGACAGTGCTAGAAGGAAAACAGTGAAGAGTAGAGGAGCTAAATCATTGCTGACTCTAATATTGAACGGGAAACCCCATTGAAAATAGTGGCTTAATGCACCTTTCAGGTACCTAGAAAAAGGATATTGAGGAACGGGATCTCTGAGAGGAACCCAGACATTCAGCAACACAACAGTCAAGAGATTAAGAAGGAGACAGATTAAGAAGGAGACATGATTCGTTCTATACTAAGAGCTGCCTGCAGGGTTATCTGGGAAGCTGTCAGCCTCTGTGCCATTCGGAGACTGTTGGCTTAACTATGCGACTTTGACGCTCATCTTTCCCGACCGCCCACACGATATAATGTGTGTAATGCAAAACTCTTTTCTTACCAAGAATCCAGCGTTGATTTCACGTAATCCATCCTCCTCTGATGGTACTCCGATTGTAACTGGATAAAAAGAGACATTCACACTAGACATTAATCAAATTTTCTAGGGAGTTAAACGGCAATCTCTGACAAAAGGAGTAAATTGCCTAGAATAGGAATTGAGGTTCCATCACTGGAGATCTTGAGAAATGATTTAAATTAGTGTATTCTCTATTTTCCACACTGTAGATGATCTTGTAAGAGAGTTCCCTTTCCTGTACTTTCTCGATACTGCTTTGCTTTGTACTGAGTTTATTTCTTCAAACCATCAGAAAGGGCTGTGTTTACTTCTGATGGTCCATGGAGAATAGATAAAGAAGAACGGAGTTAGTTGAATTGATGGGAGATTCATATAGTGGAGAATCTGAAATGATGTGGGTGGGGGTAGGAGGGGTAGAGTCGATGATCAGCCAAATTCCACCCAAACCTGATCAGCAAGGAAGCTACTCAGGAAAGGGTACGTTTCTCATCATGACTGTCATCTTGTTTTATTATCACTGTACTCTGCAGGAGCAAAATCCATAGATGCTCTGGTGATTGGTAATACATACAAACCTTTGATCACTAGCTAGGGAAGGGATTAGAATCGACATTCAAAGGACTTTCCCCCAGGTGATTATCGCCTCATAAATGACACAGGACAGGAATTTATCCAGCAATGATGTGATTTGTGCAGCTGGGCCTGGTAGTCAAACTGTTTCCATATCTCTCATACAACAGAAATATGGAAATCCTTCTCTTCAGAAGCCCCCAGTGAGCAAGTGTGACAATGGACTGCTCTGCTAGTTCCTTCAGGAGAAGTCCACAATTAGGCTGGTAGCCCTTGGAAAGGCATGTAGCTTCTTTACCCCACACACCAGCTGCTTTTTCAATTCAGTTAATGTCCCACAAAATAAATGACAAACCAGCATTTTCAACCAAGAGTGAAATAACTCCTCTGCCTCGCTGTGGCCGTTAACTCTCCCAGAGCCCTTATGTAAAGAAACGTCATCATATGCAGCCCTAGGGGCTGCATTCCAGCATGTGCTTTGACCAGTCCTTTCCCAGATGTACCCATCATGCACCACAGAACTGGAGAATACACAGGGTGCTGCCCTCAGATCATCTAGGAGCTGCCTTAGGTATCTCATGAGTATGTCTGAAATCCCTAACCCAGGAAGCGGGCAGAACTTCTAAAATAGCTACAATTCAGCAACCCACTAATCAGCTCTTCCTGATACAAAGCTGAGCACTGACCTGAGCTGAATGCACTGATGGCTGGTCTTGGGCCAGGGGACTTCATAATGAGGGGTGTGCCATGCCAACCAGGTCTGATCTCCATAAAAGAGCAATGGACATACAGCCTTGCCCTGCCTACACAAGCCTTTGTGATCATAGTGCCCTCTCTAGAGACTAGTCCAGTCAAAGCCCAATAGGAACTTACAAAAGGGTTGGTGTCTTTAAGGAAATACTGATAAATGTCCTTAAAGACCGAACTTTTCAAGAATGACTTTTTTGATACTAGTCAAAGTGCCTGCACTCAGCTAGCAACTAACTTGCTTCCAAGATTCTTAAAAGTGGCAACAATTATTAAGCCAGAATGTACACTGTGGAGTAGGTAACTATTATCTCTGTTTTAAAGATGGATAAACAGAGACTCAGTGATGATATTAGGATATTTATCAGCTATGAAAGAAATCACTTTCTGTTTCTGTGAATAAATATAGATGATATTAATAACGTTTTCTACACTAAGGGTGTGATTGAAAGTTCACTGGAGTCCATAGGATCACCATTGAATGAATGCAATTGGTTTGGACTTAGCCCCTTAGATAACAAAACATTGTGCTTTCAAGGACCTCAGAATGCCAAAGAATAATTAATTCATAACTTTTTTAATACTTACCATTATCCCCGTTTTCAGGATGAATAAAGTGAGACACCTCAAAGGTCGAGGATTGCCAAAATTAATGTTAATCAATGCCTGAAGTGAGTGAGGAGTTTTGCTTAATCCCGAATCTACCCACCAGAGCCCAAATGAGTAAGAATTCCTGCTGAATCTCCAGATGTAGTACAGCCCCCCCCCCACAGACCCACTATGTGGACATTTTCTGAAAGCCACAATCTGATTAAAGTCAATGGGATTTTGGATTTTATTGTCCAAATGTATCAGTGAGCAGAGAACTCTGACTGACTATACTATAGTTGGACTCACCATGCCAGTGGACATTCTGCTAAAATTGCTCACATGCTGAGTTACAAGCTTGTATTTATTCCTTGTGTGTTACATGGGCATAGTGTAGCTTGACAAGGACAGAAGAAATGTTTTAAGAACTCCCTAACTAGTCTGAGACCCCCGTGAAACCACAACTCAGTTAGTATATAGCTTACACTGCTGTGTTACATTGGCCATCTGAAAAAATTCACTTACTTCTATCACAGGCCTGTCTGCCAAGTCTCACACTGATTGAAATATCCCTCAGCGCCAACCAGTTCTCCCAGAGGCCAAGTTGAGCACTGACTTGAGCTCAGTGCCCCAGTAGCTATGTGTGAGCCCGGTGATGCCATAATGAAAGCTGTACCACAATCGCCATGACAACTAGGTGCTAACTCCTACCAAATATGTTGGGTCTTATGTATGTGTGCATCCCTGCTTGGTCTGCCCAAGTTTTTGTGATTATCTTGCCCTCTCTAGCCCAGAAAGAGGATAAAAGCCCAAATGTTAAGGAGATCTGAGAGTGATGCTTCTTTCGTTCAAGTGACCGAGGCCCTTTTTTTGAATTTATGATCCTGAGAGCTTAGCACAGGGAGCATAAAGTACCTGGCTTCTGTTGTGTCTGTCTGCATTCAGCCTCCGATTTAGTAACATCTGGGACCGTAGTTAATTCTAGCGGAGTTTGGAAGAGGAGCTTGAGAATCAGGAGAGCTGGTTTCCCATTGTAGTTATGCTCCTGGTTGTCTGTGACTTGCCAAAGTTACTGAACAACCCTGCCCCAGGGATAGAATGGGGATAAAAGCACCTAGACTCTTCTTTTTAGGTAAAGCAGTGTGTTTTTCATTCCTAGGATGCTTTGGGGGAGGGCCAAATAATTATTTTGTGCTCTAGGGGTGCATTGAGAGCAGAGTTCAATTGATTTGGATCACTGGTGAGAAGTAGGGAGAGGGGTTTGGCCCAATCTATGAATCTTCTCTTAATTCTATTGATTACTTCAGAATTCCCAGTTCTCTCTCTGAGGTTTGACAGGTTCTTGTCCCAAGATCAGGCCTAGTATGATTAAAATTCCTATTTAGTTGGGAACCCTGATGTGCACAGTTGCAACACTTACATTTTAGGAACCCTTCCGCATTTACAGTAGTTAATACATTTAGCAAAGTCACAAACACTCTAACCCAGCAAGGTAGATAGAGGTGATACAGAATGTACATCTGAACATCCATATACTCACACCATCCTTGGAGAACAACCTGATATGCTAGCCATCACCTTCCTTATCATCACCAGTGGCTATCATCCTAGCATCTCCCAAGGGCTACATTTCTCTTTCCTCCTGCAGGCAGGCTGGGTAACAACTTTGATCCTATGTTATGCTGATGCCACTATGTCCGATGTATATTCAGTGGGAGTTTCGTGCCTCTTCCTTATTTGAATGTCCTCGCTCTGCTCACGTTGGGTTGCCCTTCTCCTCTAGGTTAGTTTATTAACGATCTCAGCTTTTTGTAAGAGACATCAATTCGTTGCCATGGCACTGTTTTGGTCATACTTCTGCAGATGTTCTATCCTAAGATATCCAAAAGCTGGTGTTAGCTCATGTTTGTGTGGGTCGCTGGTGTTGTTATGGACCGACTTCTCCCTTCAAACTCTGTTACCAGTTCCCCCAAACTTAAGGGCAACCGTTCAGCCATTTCTCTGAGCCAGACTTGGAAGGCTTCAAGCCTTATGCTAACTGCTGCAGCCAGTGTCTTGTAGGCTAGAAGCCTGTAGGTTCCTTTTGTTACTGCCAATTAAAATAAATGCTAAAGCTGGTTCTATGGGCTACAAGAGGGAGAGTGAATTTCCTTTTTGTGATTGGGGTGAGTTTGGGGGAGTTGGAGGAGTTGCTTTTATTAGGAGTAATTTTTTTTTTTTTGGTGGGAGGGGAAGTTGAATTAGTTTTGTCTGTTTGGGTGATGATTTGGGTGTGGTTGCTAGGAGACGCAATGGTATTGTCTTTTGTTACTCCAGAGTGTAGGGCTGGGAGCTGAAATGGGTTTAATTGCTAGGACATGTTTGGCTTGCATTAGCCCCAAGAGAAACACACATGAAAAGCTTTGATAATAAAGCCTCTATAATCAAAGCCTCTACAATAAGCACGTTTTTATGTCCTTTGGGGCTAATGCAAACCAAAAAGTTTGGGGATCCTTCGTTTGTTTAGGAAGTAGGGCTGTCAAGAAATTTTAAAAATTAGTTGCGATTAATTGCGGTGTTGAACAATAATAGAATACCATTCATTGAAATATTGTTGGATGTTTTCTACATTTTCAAATATATTGATTTCAGTTACAATGTAGAATACAAAGTGTGCAGTGCTCAGTTGATATTTTTCATATTTTTCTAACAAATATTTGCACGGTAAACCCCAAAAGAAATAGTAATTTTCAATACCTCATAGAAGTACTCCTACAAGTACTGTAGTACAATCTCTTTATCATGAAAGTTAAACGTGCAAATGGCACCGTTGCAGCTGGCGTCGCAAGATAGTTACATGCCAGATGTGCTAAAGATTCATATGTGCCTTCATGCTTTGATCACCATTCCAGAGGACGTACATCCATATTGATGACGGGTTCTGCTCCATAATGATCCAAAGCAGCGAGGACTGGCGCATGCTCATTTTCACCTCCTGAGTCGATACCACCAGGAGAAGTTTGATTTTCTTTTTTGGTGGTTTGGGTTCTGTAGTTTTTGCATCGGAGTGTTGCTCTTGTAAGACTTCTGAAAGCATGCTCCACGCCTTGTCCCTCTCAGGTTTTGGAAGGCACTTCAGATTCTTCAACCTTGGGCTTGAGGTCTGTAGCTATCTTTAGAAATCTCACATTGGTACCTTCTTTGCATTTTGTCAAATCTGCAGTAAAAGTGTTCTTACAACGAACAACATGCTAGGTCACCATCCGAGACTGCTAGAACATGAAACATAGGGCAGAATGTGGGTAAAACAGAGAAGGAGACATGCCATTCTCCCCCAAGGAGTTCAGTCACGAATTTAATTAAGACATCTTTTTAAGGAGTGTCATCAGAATGAAACCATGTCCTCTGGAATGGTGGCTGAAACATGAAGGGGCATACAAATATTTTGGACATCTGGCACGTGACTATCTTGCAACGCCGGCTACAACGGTGCCATGCAAATGCCCGTTCTCCCTTGCAGGTGACATTGTAAATAAGAAGTGGGCAGCATTATCTCCTTTCAATGTCAAAATACTTCTTAGTCTTAGGGATTGGCTGAACAAGAAGTAGCACCGTGTGGACGTGTCGGCTCTAAAGTTTTACATTGTTTTACTTTTGAGTGCAGTTATTTTTTGGAACATGCCTCTACACCTGTAAGGTGCACTTTCATGGCAGAGATTGCACTAGAATACTTGTATGAGGTGAATTGAGAAATGCCATTTCTTTTGCTTATCGTTTTACAGGGTACATATTTGTAATAAAAATAATAATAGAACGCGTGCTGTAATCAAAATCAATCTATTTGAAAATGTAGAAAACATCCAAAATATTTAATAAATTTCAGTTGGTATTCTATTGTTACGAGTGCGATTAAAACTGCGATTAATCACGATTTAATTTTTTTGAGTTAGGATACGAATTTCCCCTTAACAGCACACTAGGATCACCTAGTCCCAGCGGTTTATCTGGTATCATCTGGGTCCGGACGTGTTCTTCTTTTACCTATAAAAGAAATAATAGAAAAATCTTCTCACTTCTCTCGGGAGTCCAAACATTCGATTAACAACTAGGTACACAGTTATATTTGCAATTCTTTTCAGAATCTTCCTCCTATTACTTTAGTTGAGAGACGTGAAACCATTTTGATGCCCCCCTTTTCTATCTATCTATCTATCTATCTATCTATCTATCTATCTATCTATCTATCGATCGATCGATAGATAGATAGATAGTGGGACTGGCTTTATTTTATCTGTCACTCTTGTGGGTGCAAGATCCATTTTAGTTTTATTCTCTTTTTTAATATTGATCACCTTTCTCAGGGCTATTTTATTAGTTTCTTCTTTCTTTTTACCTAGTCTAGCCTAATGAATACATTTTCATTTTTAATTGGATATCTTTCACTTTCAATTGATTGTTAATTTGGGGTAATATTTCTTAACTAAACTAGTATCTCTTAACAATCCCAAATTTTTTTTCTCAAGATGCTTCTGGAGCTGTAATGGTTGTGCTCTTTGTGTTTGTTGGTTGGGTTTTTTTTGTTTGGTTATTTTTTTTTTTAAATAGGGGCACGGTATATTCTTGTTGTCCCGCTTTTATTCTCTGAATGCTTTGGTTAGTATACAAGGTACATACCTGTACCTATACATGACATTTTCTGTTTTAATTCTTATGTCACTAGGTTTTCTAACATGAAAACACACTTCCGTCTTCCAAATAAACAAAGGTTTTATCCCCTCCTAGTGTAAAAAGTAAATTACATTCCTCTTATTCATCAATACACATTAAATTTTGGTATCCCATTCCTCATTTTAGAACAACACTACGCATCTTCTTTTCCAAAGCTTTCTTTTATTAAATATAGTTTGTTATTTAAACAAATAATGAAAGAACAATTGTAACAATATACACAACTAGTAAAAATGTGTAACTTTCCAGAGAACCTTTATTTACTAAATCAATTGTAACATTGAGGTTTTGTTTAATATCAATACCGATAACACCATAGTTTCCTATGCTCTTTAACAAAAATCATCCTTGTAAATCTTTTGTCCCTATCTGGAATCGCATAAAAGAACTTAAGGGGACTAAACTTCTATATCCATTGATCCCAAATATTGTCTTCCAGGATACTGGGAATCATTTCTAAACATTCATTGGTTACTATCTGGGACACTTCGATGAGAGCAAGTGGCCTCCTATTCAGATAGCACCACTGGCTATAAACACCTTCCTCAATGACTACTTGAGTCATTGGCCTTCCCCACTAATCCACCATGAGCGGTGCTACTATTCCTGGACATAGTTTTAAAGAGGGTGCTCTTGAAATAAACAGAATCTGTAAACTGTACCAATCCTTTCCTGCTCCTGGAACTCCTGGTCCATTCCTCTGAATTCTTTTCTTTGCTGGTAATTCCTCTATCCTAAGTAAAGACAGAGAATTGGGATTACTTACTAGTCTAACTGCAAGACTTCTAATGATAACTAGATAATTTGATTATTCTTTTAAACAACTATACACTCCACTATTTTTAAATGGAATTTTACTCTCTGCTTTATTAAATCCTTGTAATATTTTCCATTAGTAAGCTTCACATCTTTTGTAGGGCTCCCCAGGTATCCTGATGAAAATATGCCATCGGCATGATCTTGTGTTGACCCTGGAGAGCTTGGGGGCATCTGGCCTCCGTAGGCTACTTCTCTGATGGTGGGGTTCAGCTCCCTTCTGATCTGCTCAGCTTCCAGCAGCTCGGCAGTGGATAGATAACCTGTCAGTTTGGTCCCTTCTCTCATATCACAATAGTCGCTTCCAAACCAAACTCCTGAATGAATCAAGGGCTCTCCATTTTCCCCTATTAGAACTTTGACCTTCCCTTTATTTTGTTGGCCCCCTCTTTGCTGAGGACCATTGTCGGAAACTGATACCTTCTCAATCTTCCTTTTCGGGGATGGCCGCTCTTTCTTTTGTATTTTGGACTGTACTGAACCCAGTCAGCCACACTGGTTAACCACTGCAGAGAAGAATTGTATAGGTCATCAAGGGCCCCAGCAAAGTACGCGTACCAACAGGACACTAATTTTACACTTGTTCCATCGAGTCATGGGTATTTTCAGTGTGGGCACGGGTGACCCTAAAAATAGTGTTTCACCCTGTTATGTTGTATTTGTCTCCTGTTTAAGATAATTATTGTGTGGAACATATTCTTATGTGTTTGTGTTATTTCTTGGAAGTCTCCAACTATCTGGCAAGTAAGTGGAGATTACTCTGTAGGTGGAGTTTTCTGCCCAAGCTGCCCTGGTGACCCTGCCAGGAAGAAGCGAGGGAGGTGGAGGCACCACCATATAATTTCATAGGGGAAAAAAAAAAGAGAAAAGATACACCCTGCTGAATGGGTGGCAGGATCGAAAAGAACCCAGCCCTGTTCATCGAAACCTGTAAGCGGATTGGCATTAAAGGAGGTAACCAGGTGGAGAGGAGCGCTACACCCTCATTGTACAAATTGGAGGAATCCCTAACCCAAGGATTGGTCCCTTCCTCTTTATTGTGCAAGCCGGGGAAATCACCATCCCAATTTCTCCCTTGTGGCCCCTTTGCTGCCACTCTCGCTCCTTTTCTCACTTGCAACTCACTTTTCAGAGCATAATTTTGGCACTGACAGGCCTCGTGGCTAAGCTTATTTTCCTCCTCGACATCTGTAAGCACAGCTCTCACTGCAGCTTGCCCATCTAACACTTTTTGTTTTCACTCCGCCACTTCCTACCTTATCTTGTCCTGGTCTATGTGTGCCTCACTTGCCTCTTTCTGCGTGGCTATAGCCTGGGCTTCATGTGTTAAAGCATTTTTGTTAACCCTGTAGGGCAGCCTTTTATTTTCCTTTTTGTTTGGGCCTCCTGTACAGATTCCCTTTTTAATTAGGCTTATCCCATTGCTCATATAATTGGCGATATGCATCAGGTCCAATAAAAGCACCAGGCTTCCAAGGGCCATTCTGATATTTTAAAACAAAATCCTCTAACCCCATTTTTCCTAACCTAAATTTATTACCATTCAATTTTCCTTTCTTTGCTGACATTTTTTTATGTTATTTTGCACACTTAGCCAGATAATAATACCTGAGTGCTAAATTCCCTGGCTAACTCGGAGACTATGGCGGGAATGCAGATTATAACTCTAGTTCCTATCCTCTCACTTACAGGATTGTGTTTTTTGGTTCTCGTCGTGACCACAATTATGTTTTCCACAAAAACACTCAAACTGTTATCTGTCCCGTTAGGAATCTGCCATGTGTTATACAGATATCGCTTCTCAGGCGAGTCTACCTCTGTTTTCCACAAAAAAAGTAAACATTTCTTTTATCCTGGGAACTCTATCTATTTTTAGACTCAGCATTTCATTGGTTATCTGTTATATCATCCTACTTGTTTACATTCTGTTGGCTAGCTGCCTGTCAGCCCATGTGGGCCATTATCTGTCAATCATTGTTTAAAACTTTCCTAACCTTTAGCCTACATTCATTCAGTTATGACCCTTTTACCTACATTCACATACATTATGACCCTTTTACCTACATTCAGCGGCTACATTCCTACATTCCTTTACCTACATTCCTTTTCCCCTCAGGGTCTTAAGTCCAATCACCCCAATGTCCAACAAGCCAAAAGTCTTTGTCCCTGGTCAGTGCCGCCCAGAGTTCAAAAGTTCATCTGCAGAGTTTTACCCCCCCAGCCTGGGTGAAAAGGAAGGGTGGGGCACACGAGGTGTTAAGAGGCACCTTACGTGGTCCGAGGCCGACTGCCCCGCCTCTCCATGGAGATCTGCTGCAGCCTTCAGCATGAATGGCTCCGCTCCACCAGCCGATCCGCTCCTCCAGCTCCAGTCGTCCCCGCAAACTGCTCCGCTCTGCTCACTGTTCCGTGGGCTGCTCCAACCCTCCTGCAAACTGCTCCGCTCTGCCAGCCACTTAGCAATATATCTTCAGGCTCCTCCACTAGTTAACAGAGCACTCAGTGATCTCAGCTCAGTAATTTTAGCTCTTTTAGCAATTTCAGAATGTAGTAGGGGAGCCCCAGTCCTGTTGCACCATTGTCCCAAAATGAATTCAGCTGATTTATACTTCATTTAAATGCTTAAAAATTTAGAGAATAAAATAGGATTTTAAAATCAATAGTATCCTGACAAATTTGAAAATTGCTCCAAATAGACCAGGCTTTCTACATTTCTATCCTAATAATAAATAATAATTAACAATAATAATTAACGCAGTCGACAGAGCTGTGTCCCTGCATTGTAATCAGAACATTTTAGTAGCAATATTTATTTGGGTGGCACGTGCACACCCATCTCGGGCTGTGAGCAGCAGTTACAGAATTTTGTGGTTTAACCACGTCAGTATCTCTCTTCTGCCGCCGAGACAACACATGCAATAGTGTCTTCACTCAATGCTAAATAAAGGTAATGAAATAAAAAGAAAAATACTTAAGCCATCTGTCATGTTCCCCTCTTCCCCATGTAGTAAGAGGAGGCCCTGAGATATAAACCTTGGTATCAGAGGCCTGGTATGAGGCCTGAGGCCTAAACTAAAGTAATGGTCAAGACTTTGCTAACATAAAGCAAAGTTAAGCTGTGAGCCAGAGGCAGGCCCTGCTCACAGAAGCTGGCAAGGAAAGGGCTGATGCTGCAAGAAGATACGTACCTAAAAGGTACTGAACACTAGATATCAGAACATTCACATACTTGCACATTCCACACAGATAACAAAGAACAGGCTGGCCCATCCCAAGGACGGGGGCAAAAGGGTAATATGATGGATAGAGTTGTTTTGATCGAACCAACATGTACAAGGTGAAAGGCAGCACCTTAATACGTAGAGGGGTTGTACCTTGCTACGTGGAGGGGTTGTACCTCATACGTCAGGTGTGATGTGTAACTTGTTTGTATCTGTGTATAAGAATGCATCCCTGGGGCGGTGTCTTTGTCTGGCCGAGGGGGCAGTGGAAAGTCCCGCCACTGACTGAGCCGGGTCCATTGCCAAGAGGCACTTTCTCGTAGTATGCCCTGAGTTAGGCTAAGAAACCTACAGGGAACTGCAATTGTGTCCGAGGTTGCAATAAACCTAGTCGACGCGACTTTACATCTTACTGGACTCTGTGGTTATTGGGGGTTCTCGTCGGGTCTGCTGTGTCAGCTATCTGCGCAGAGCTGGGGCAGCACACAGAGGGAACACACGCACACAGCCGAGTGATATCAACATTGGAGAAAGCAGAGCACCACACTGGTAGCACTCTGACAACACTTCTGACAACACTGGTGACCCCGACCGCTGATCTGGTGAGTGTTTAACCTTCCGTGGTAAGAATCGCAATCCAACATGGCAGCAAACCTCGAGCTAGGGAACCCCCGATCCCCTCCCTTTTTTTCCCCACGAAGTTTGCTAACTCCTGGACCTGCTGGATTGCCAGTAAAGGGTGTGGAAGCAGGGAAAGAATTAATAAGGATTTGACGGGGATCTTAATGCATGTCAGTCAGTTAGCAAGAGTTAGCCCAGCTGTAACCCTAATGACGTGAGACTTCTAGAAGGAAGGATAGTGTGAGGCAGAGGGAAAGAACTGTGTAAAAAGTTATTACGACCTTGTAACTGATAACCAAATATGCAGCCTGGTGTCTTCTAGGAGTGAGAAAACAAGATAGCAGAATGAGTTTTTCTCCGACAATTTGGGGGCTCGTCCGGGATGGCAACACCCATGGACCCACAGATGGCTACTACGGATCATTCCCCTTCGAACCCCATGGTGCCACATGAGAGATATGAGACCTTTTGAAATCTCTATTGGGGTATCGGAGGAGGACTGTCCGTGAGGACGTCTGTCTCTGTTGGGCTCACACCATCTGAACTTATTGACTGTGCAGCAAGATCAGATGCAGAGTGGTATTGGGGAAAGGCTCCAACAAGGTTAGTTTATAACAGTATTGGGAACTGCTGAGTTGGCCAACAAGCAGGGGTGAGCTGGAGCAGTTCGCACCGGTTCGCGCGAACCCGTTGAAAGAATTTAGAAGCGGTTTTAGAACCGCTTGTTAACTAGCTTCCCTGCGAGGGAAGCTTTGATGGGCTCTGCCTGGGAAGCCTGTAATCCCTCCTCCCGGCCGCCGGGGGCGCTGCGCTGTGCTGCGAGAGCCATGTGAGCTGCCTCCTGGCCCTTTTGCTGCTCCTGCTCTTTGGACGTCTGGCCCTGGGATTCCTGCTGCTGCCTGGTGAGTCCCCGGCTGCGTCCTGCTGCTCCCAGCGCCCCGTGTGAGTATCTGCGCCTCCCCGCCTTCCTGCCACAGCCAGCCCCTGCCCCAGCCACCCGCAGCCAGCCCCTGCCCCCAGCCAGCCCCTGCCACCCCTGCCCCCAGCCAGCCCCTGCCACCCCTGCCCCCAGCCAGCCCCTGCCACCCCTGCCCGCAGCCACCCGCATCTGCCCGCAGCCAGCCCCTGCCCCAGCCAGCCCCTGCCACCCCTGCCCCCAGCCAGCCCCAGCCAGCTCCTGCCCCCAGCCAGCCCCTGCCCCAGCCAGCCCCAGCCACCCCTGCCCACAGCCACCCGCAGCCAGCCCCTGCCCTGAGCGCCCTCTGCCCGCAGCCAGCCCCTGCCACCCCTGCCCCCAGCCAGCCCCTGCCCCAGCCAGCCCCTGCCCCACCCCTGCCCACAGCCACCCGCAGCCAGCCCCTGCCCGCAGCCGCCTCTGCCCGCAGCCAGCCGCTGCCCACAGCTGCCCCCAGCCAGCCCCTGCCCGCCCCTGCCCCCAGCCAGCCCCTGCCCCAGCCCCTGCCCGCAGCCGCCTCTGCCCGCAGCCAGCCCCTGGCCTCAGCCACCCCAGCCAGCCCCTGCCCTCAGCCAGCCCCTGCCCACAGCCATCCGCAGCCACCCCTGCCCACAGCCTCCCTCTGCCCGCAGCCAGCCCCTGCCCCAGCCAGCCCCAGCCACCCCTGCCCCAGCCACCCCTGCCCCGCCCCTGCCCGCAGCCCCCCGCCGCCAGCCCCTGCCCACAGCCGCCCTCTGCCCCCAGCCAGCCCCTGCCCACAGCCAGCCGCAGCCAGCCCCAGCCCACAGCTGCCCTCTGCCCGCAGCCAGCCCTTGCCACAGCCACCCTCTGCCCGCAGCCAGCCTCTGCCTGCAGCCCCTGCCACAGCCACCCCCTGCCTGCAGCCACCCCCTGCCCACAGCCGCCCGCAGCCACCCCCAGCCCACAGCCACCCGCAGCCCACCCATCTGCATCACCTGCCCACAGCCAGCCCGTGTCACTCCCTGCCTCCAGCTAGCCCTGCCCCACGCCCCTATCTGCAGCCAGCCCCACATCCACTGGTGCCCTGCAGTTCCCAGGGCAGTAACCCTGCACACCTGCTTCAATGAGGGGGGGGCAGGGAGCAGCTGGGACCCACACATGTGCACACCCTAGAGTGACCAGACAGCAAGTGTGAAAAATCAGGACAGGGGTGAGGGGTAATAGGAGCCTATATAAGAAAAAGACCCAAAAATTGAGACTGTCCCTGATCACCACCCACACATGTGAAACAGAGCTCATTTCTAGTTCAGCCCCATCTTTTTAAAAAAGAACTTTAGGTAGGGTTAAAATACATCTGTATTTTCCTGGACATGTCAGGCTTTTCGGTTCTTAATCACCTCCTGGGAAAATATGGACGTATGGTAACCCTATTGGTACAAAAAATACATGCTGTCTCACATCCCTTAAATCTGAACTTTTTATCGGGAACCCGTTGTTAAATCAGAACTTTTTATAGGGAACCCGTTGTTAAGATTTTGGCAGCTCATCACTGCCAACAAGGTAATGCATAAGGTAATGCATAGGTAAATGCATTAGAATGCACCGGTGCTGAGGGGTTTTTACCGCCTCAAGAGGGGTTGTCATACCGCCTCATGGTATTGGTCCGGACCAGGTAAAGATGCATCGTGGTTAAAAAAAAAAAAAAAAAAAAACAGAGGTAAAGAAGAAAAAGGAAAAAAAAAAGTGTCCTTGGTGTGTGTGTGTGTCTGTGTGTCTGTGTGTATACCAGTGTGAGTGACTGTTACCGGAAGACGCCCAGAGTATCCTGTGAAGCGAACGCTCGTGATCAGGACTACTCTAATGCAAGCCCGGTAACTAGTGGATCTTTAGGAGATCCGACCCACGCTGGGCTGACTCGGCCTGGCATAGTCCGGCGAGGAAGCTGCCTGGGTCTAGGAGTGTGTGAACCCATCTTCCCTCCCCTTTCCTTTCCATGTGGGCTACTGACAGTCTGATCATCTCACTGGATGCAATCAGAGTAAGCGGCGCCGTCTCCCAGAGACTAGCCGACGCTCTTTGCTGAAGGGAGGTGTAGGAGAGTCGTGGTCATCCTCGTTAGTCTCTCCCGTGTGAGTACCCTGTAGGGAGAGATCCTTAGTTTCTGAGCCGCTAGCGCGGACAGGGCACCCTCTCTGTGTGTGTAAGTGGAAAATGGGTAAGGGACAGTCTAAACATTCCACCTCACCCCCTAAGGGTACCCCAGCATATTACATGTACGTACATTATGGTCCTAAAACCTGCAGGTATTTAGAGAATTGGAATCTTCACACTCGTGAAGATCCATCTAAGCAATGCCCATTAGAAGGTACCTTCAATCTAGATAAGATCATATATCTCAGAGGAGCTTTTAATCACCAAAGAAAAGCCTCTGACACAGTGTGAGCAATTTGTCTAGGAACGGGTTAATTTGAAATTCAGCTTAGCCCAGAGATAAAGAGAAGTTGCTTTGTGTTCAAGGTCACGAATCAGCACAGACTATGCTAAGTGCAAAGAAAAACTGCTTTCAGCCCCAGCTGGTTGTGGAAAAATAGAGACAGAGGCAAACCAAAAGCAATACAAGTTACAGAACTGAAATTACATTTGCAAAGCTTAACTGTTCAGTGAGATCCAACAGTCTTTGCAACCCCGAAGCCGGACAGGCAGCTGACCTGGACTGGAATCTCTGAAGGAAACACTGCAGGAGATTCCAGGGTGTAAAAGAACAGCCATCCCAAGAGCAGAAGTATGTTGGAAATTCAGGATATTCTCCCGTCCACCTATTCCCCCTTCTCTGAACATTATACACAGACGTGGCCATTCTGGACATGTGTGAGTATTAAAGTGGCTTAAGGCTTGGAGCATTCATATTTTTCCCGAGTGATGTGGGAGCGTTCCCATCACTCTCCATTGTTGTTTTGTTATTTTTAATGAAGCTTTCAAATTTGGTTATATGGTGTGTTTTCTTCCCCCAACCTCCTGCAGTGTCAGCCTGATCACCTGACATGAGGGATAAATTGGTAACAGATATTTGTCACAGTTTGGTGAGCGATTAAGAATGGGGGAGCCCTGCAGAATTTACACCATGTATCTGTTTTACCCTTGTTATTTTATGTTTGCTTTGTTTGGTACTGTTGGTGTTATATGTTAAGAATTGCATGATTAAAGGTGAGCCCTAATAGAATAAGGAAACACTATCTGGTTCTGGTTCTGTTCTGTTTAACTGGTTACTGTTGTTTTTCTGCTCTGTTCATTTGGGAGTTAGGTGTGTGGGCGGAACTGAACTTCTCGTTCGTAATTCCTCAGGGTGGCAGCCATGTGTGCGATGAAGCTCTGAGGTTGTATTGAGATCCTTCTGTCCCGCCCCCTGTAACGGATAATGTAATAGAAGTAGGAAAATCTGGCTTAGACTGTAATTCTCTCTGCTTTCTGTGTAATTTTCTTTTCTGTTTAAGTGTCAGCAGACAAATGGGTGGTCTCTGGGTAGACCCCCTAAAGGGGTTTGGATTATATGTTAAGTTAATGGCCTTTACCCAATGGCCATGTATTTTTGCCCAGGTGGCAAGCCTCATGAGGGAGGATTTGAATAGCCTTGTGAGTAAGAATGTTCTAGGGAAAAGACCAGAAGGGTGGGGCTAGTTGAGAAGCCCACCCTCCTAGCTAAACTGGTAGTGGAACAAGCTAGTGCCCATGGAAGGGACGGTTCAGCGAGAAAACAGGATCGGGCCCAGGCGGGCAGGCAACAGACAAAGAGATTGGAAAACAGGTTGGAAACTTTTGAGGGTGTAGTGGAAGGAAGGAGTAAGTGAGTATAAGCATGAGGATTTCAAATACTCAGGAGGATGTTTGGAATGGTGATTTGAATTGGTAAGTGGCTGTTGGAAGACAAAGCAAGTGATTTAAAGGAAAGTGAAAAGTTAACTCTGTAGTTGCTGGAGGAACAGCAGTTGAACTTTGTAAAAATACTAAAGAGAAAAGTTTTTGGTGTCTTTAAAATGTATGTAAATAAATTCAGGCAAAGAAATTATTAGATTGCAATCATTTGGCTATGAACAATTTTGTTAAATTAGTTGAAGAATGTATACAGTGCTATGTAATGAAAATTGTATTAGGCTCTAAGGGCACTATAAGTGGTGATGTTTTCTTTCAGTGTTTAAAAGCAAAAGTTAAAAGTAAAAAGCAAGCCAGAAAGCATCTGTGTTAATGCAAATTATCTAACTGATAAGGTAGAAGCCACTGAAACCTGGGCTGCCTATGAAACACATACGAGAAAATATGGGGTAATTCCCCTGTTTTGCCTGAAATCAACAAGGGTATTTGTATATTTTAAGTAATTGACTGCCCAGAAGGGGTAGACCTCTGTTTTTGTCTTTCAGATAATCAAAAGAAAACTAATGCCAGCTGAACAGCATTCAACGTACCATGCATTTACTGACAGAGTAAAAATTATGTTTTGTGTTCTATGTTCTGTCTTGTGGTGTTTGTCTCGTGGCCAGAATTGTTGTGTTTAATATTTTCATGGGATGGTCTGATTTGAAATCTAGCGGGAGTGTTGGATTGAAATGCAGATACTTGTTTTGTTCAACTTAGAATACAAAGTGTTTGGATACATCAGAAAAATGTGATATACTAAAAGTCTAATACATTTTCTTAAGTAAGAGAAAGAAACTACATTGGCCAAATCTTTTAATTACAAATTGTTGTTAAAATGTGCATACCGATGGTCTTTGGAAGCAAAGACATGAAAAGTTAACCCACTCCCCATATTGTACATGGGATCTTCTGGCTACCTCAGATTTCTAGCCAGAGGGCTGGGGATGGTAGGAAGCTATTGCTGTTGTTCAATGTACCGCTCACAAGACCCCTCATGATGAAGTTACCCGTGGAAATGCTTTGGCAGACTCTGCAGCCAAAGCAGCGGCCCTTTCCGTACCTCAGGCTGAACATACTTGTGTCCTAATTGAGCAGCCTTCACTAGCCTCCCTTGAGGATCTGGCTAAGATCCAGGAGGCTGCATCAAGAACCGAGAAACACTCTTGGAGTGCTGCTGGATGCATTTTACATACTGATCATCTTTGGTGTGCCCCGGATGGTCACCTGGTGGCACCGAAGATGTTACTGCCCTATCTTGCTCGCATATACCATGGAATGGCACACGTGAGCAAAAGGGGGATGGTTGCTGCAGTTAACATAGATTGGTGTGCACCGAGTTTCCCTTCTGCAGCACATTCCTACTGTCAACACTGTGTGATTTTTCAACAGCACAACATTTGTAAAGCTGTTAAAGCTAAGCGGGCAGCCCACCCTCCTCCTTGGGGACCTTTTGTAAATAGTCAGATTGATTTTATTCAAATGTCTAAATGTTGTGGTTATGAATATGTATTAGTTTTAGTTGATGTATTTACCAATTGGGTTGAAGCTTTTCCTTGCAGGAAAGCAGATGCCAGGACTGTTGTGAAACTTCTGCTTAAAGATTTTTATACACGTTTTGGCATCCCTGTGAGTATCAACAGTGATCGTGGAACTCATTTTACTGGACAGATTGTAAAGGAGTTATGTGCAGCTCACTGCCCTCACCACCCACAGTCTGCTGGGACAGTGGAACGCCAGAACCGGATTTTAAAGAATAAACTGGCCAAGATTTGTGCTGAGACAAACTTAAAGTGGCCAGATGCCCTTCCTTTGGCACTGATGAGTATGAGAGCCATTCCCAATCGAAAGACTGGACTCAGCCCTCATGAAATTTTGACAGGACGCCCAATGTGACTACCAGCTGCACCCCCACTAACCCCAGCTCAGATGGACATTCATTTGATGGATGACATAATGCTTACGTATTGTCAGGCACTAATGAAATGTGTTAAGTCTTTTATACACAGGTGAAGGAAGCGTTACCGAAGGATCCTGTGCAACCTTGCCACTCGTTGGAACCAGGAGACTGGGTCTACATAAAGATCCATCAACGAAAGACTGCCTTGGCTCCATGCTGGAAAGGCCCTTAAGTCCTGCTGACTACCAACACCGCTGTGAAGTGCCAAAGACTGACTGCCTGGACACATCATTCTTATTGCAAAAAGACCCCTCCACATCAGGAGAATTCTCCTACTGATGATTAGCCTATTTCTCCTTCTAGCTCCACTGTGCTTCTGGACAGCAGGAAAAAGGACAAGGTGACGTGCTCGTAACCTCTCCCTTGTCCACTGACAGACCTACTGTGCCTTTGAACTTTTCTAGAAAAAGCAAAACCATTACAGGGTGATGTACTGGTGACCTCTCCCCTGTAGAATGCTGAACCACAACTGTTTTGGGAAAGGAGATGGAACACTCACTCCACTGACATTGACAAAGTCCAGGAATTCCTGACTAAAAAGAACATTAAGAACTGACCCTGGTGAAGAAACAAAGAATTACACACTGGCGGAAAAAATTTTGTGGGACCCATGCTTGGGAATGTGGTATTGATTGGATTTTGGGGTTTATTCTACAGGCTGCGCCCTGTGTTTTGGATAAATCCTTCAGTATGTATTGCCCTCCCTAATTAGATTTTAAATGACATTGCCCTTATCCAGTTTTCAGATTACTTCTACATACCCAAATTGCTCACAAGGGGCTGCCATTAGATTAGCACAACAGAAGGCCTGGGTTATTTCCTCTGGAAAGAAGGGAAAATTGACCAGATCCCTGTGGGCTAGAGCCATTTGGAATATTTTTAAAAGCCAAGAACATGATAAGAAATTGGGCCAACTAGAAAAGGCCACTAGCCTTATTTTTGAAGCTCAGCTATCTTAAGTACAGGCTGGAGTTGGTGAGTTACATGTCATTTCCACCCTTAGTTCTATGACCCAGAAGTTACTAACACAGACGGTATTGAATATCACTGAGGCTGGGAAGGCATTGCAGTGGGATCTAGTATGTTTAGAAATCCAGGATTTCCTGAATGACCAGATGATGGCCATTCCGAGTGATCTTGAGCACCAGACTTGGCCCACTGCCCTTACAGACACATCAGCAGTACCATCTGATCTATGGTCATGGAAACATACTTGGACACTTTCTGGATGGAAGTGTGGACATTTACAGTGCTCCTTCCAAGCATATGGACTGGTTAGGGGGGTGTGGGCTCCCACATACCGAATCCTGCCGGGTCCATGGGGAGGATGCATGTGGGACTGAATTATTTACCGAGACATCTGGGAAATTAGACCACCTGGTATACCTAACTGATTTATAGACAGTACCCCTAGAATAACACCTGGCATTTTGGATAAGAATAGAGAGTCAATGGACATTTTGGCCGTTAGAACCACCACAGTTCAGTGTATCTATAAACTGAAGCCAGGGGAAGTTGTCACTGTTTATGACAATATTTGCTGAGAGGGTGGAGGTCAAGGAACAACCCTGACGGGACACCCACTTTTTCAAGCTAATAATAGCTGTGTGTACGTTACAGCCACCACATTGCAGATATACATATTAATCTTACCACTGCTGCAGGCAATCATATCATTTACTGGCCTGCAGATAGAATGTTGCAAGTAGCTCTTAGATTTCAGGTATATTTTAATTGGACTAGAGTAGTGCCTGATCGGTTTCAAAATTTGCTTTTATTGTTACCAGAGGTTTAAAGAATCTCTGAATTGCAAGGGCAAATTCACATGCTTCAGAATATATATCAAGCTGAAAAGAATGCCTTTCATACAGCTTATAGAGTGTTTACTTTATGTACTAAGTATGATGTCTTGTGCTTTGTAACCAAAATTGTACAACAGCCCCATTATATTATTCCTATGGGAATGTTATTGTTTGTAGTGTTGTTAGTTAGCTTAGGATTATGTTGTTGTTGTTGTTGTTGTAAAAAAAATGTAATAATAGCAATACCTTTCATGTTCATGCTAATCATACATTGTCATTACATCCAATCAAAACCCCTAAGGTTGAAACATCTGATGTAGAATCTGAAATCCACGAATTAATGCAAATAGAGATTTGAAAATATTTGTTGTACTAGAAGTACAAAAAGGGGGGAGTGTGGAAGCAGGGAAAGAATTAATAAGGATTTGAAGGGGATCTTAATGCATGTCAGTCAGTTAGCAAGAGTTAGCCCAGCTGTAACCCTAATGACGTGAGACTTCTAGAAGGAAGGATAGTGTGAGGCAGAGGGAAAGAACTGTGTAAAACGTTATTACGACCTTGTAACTGATAACCAAGTATGCAGCCTGGTGTCTTCTAGGAGTGAGAAAACAAGATAGCAGAATGGCGTATGTATAAACAAAATGAAGTTGTTGCTCTTTATTGTCTGTATTATTGCTAGTTATTGTCTGTAACAAAAGTATAAAGGCTTGTTGTAATTGTTTACCAGTTGAGAGACCTGTCCGGGACTGGGGCGACCCTGTGTCCTATGGCACTCTCTCCCTCCATTGTAATTACTGGAGAAATAATAAAGTATTTGATTTTGCTGCACCCAAAAGAAAAAGCGAGAACTGAGTTTTTCTCCGACATATGAATTTTAAAAAGAGAGTGGGGAAACATGGACTGACATATGTAGAGCAATGGTGGAAACCGAGGCTCTGAGAAATAGTAATAAAAGTAAAAAAGCAACAATTTTGCAACTCATGTCTATGGCAGTGAGATGGCTTAAACAGCATGCTGGCATGCTGGCCAAACAAGTAACAGAAAAAACAGGAGAAGTAGAAGAGGTAACCCGGGCAGTCGAGCACTGGAAAGCCCAAGCTCTTTCAGCAGGGCAACAGGCAGTCCAGGCTCATGATATGCTCGAGCAAGTAAAGCAGGAAAATAAAAAATTGGAGACAGCTGTAGAAAACCTGCAGAAGCAAAAAGTGCCATCCCCTAGTGTTCAACGTACTTCAAGTACTGTTACGGTGCCTGAAGAATGGGGACAGAAGTGGAAAAAGGTGGCCCTAGAAAAATTAAAAGATGAAACGGGGTCCACTGCATTGCAACCATCACCTTATGATAAAAACCAGGTTCCAGTTAAACTTAAACTGGAACCTAGACTGGTGCCTGTCAGAATGAGACAAGTAAGTGCACCTAAGGAAAGAGTAGCAAACAATACTCTCACTGAATTGGTAAATCAAATGAAGGAAAAAATGGAACAATTCACTGAGCACATTAAGAGACAGGAGCTGCGACTCGATTGCAGGGGAGTGAATAAAAAAGAATTTCAAAGTAAAAAAGTGAAATTAAGCGGGTTGACACCTAGAATTGATGCATTAACACATGGAGTTGCCCAAAACCAGTTAACTGCAGCAAAAAAGGGCACTCCCACTATCCATTTGGCATGCACACAAAAGCAACAGACACTGGGGGAACAAATTCAGGTTTTACAAGAGCAGGAAACTACCCCCAATCTCCTCTCAGAGCCAGGATAAAAACACTTCAACCTCCCTGGCCACACAATAGCAGATCTTAAGGTGGCCATCGTGCAGCAAAAAAACTTCAGGACCAGACTTCAAAGAGAAACTGCTGAGCTTCAGTTCATCTGCAAATTTGACACCATCAGCTCAGGATTAAACAAAGACTGTGAATGGCTTGCCAACTACAGAACCAGTTTCTCCTCCCTTGGTTTTCACACCTCAACTGCTAGAACAGGTTCTCATCCTCCCTGATTGAACTAACCTCGTTATCGCTAGCTTGCTTCTTGCTTGCATATATATACCTGCCCCTGGAAATTTCCACTACTTGCATCCGACGAAGTGGGTATTCACCCACGAAAGCTCATGCTGCAAAATGTCTGTTAGTCTATAAGGTGCCACAGGATTCTTTGCTGCTTTTACTGAGTTAATGTGAACATTCCAAGTGGCTGATTCAGGAACCATGGTAATGAGTCCTTATTTGTCAAGAAGGCAGCAAAAGTGATGCTCGTTTGGAGAGCATGTTGGCCTTGCAGTTTCCTTTATTCAACTTTCCTGTGAACAGAGTGCTGCTCTTTGAAGCACAGTTGAATTTTACACTAGTCTTTCTCTGCCCTGCAGTGGGTGAGAACATAGAGCAAAGCCTGTGCTCTGCCTCAGAGAACTGAAGCCTGCGTGTTCCCACCCTGAACCTCTCAAGAGGTCACATGTGGGTATTTGCCTCTTCAGGGGAATAACTCTTTGTCTTAATTCTCATGGGTGCGTTTATGAGGTACGTTGTGAGGTTTAACGAGCTCATGTGTGGGAGGCACTTTGAAGCTGAACCGTGGCCTGAGGTTCTGCATGCCCCCCATTCCCGTTCCTCTCATGCCAGATTTATAACTGAAGAATGGTTACTCTGCAAAATGATGGCTAATGACCTCCTGCTGCAGTATTTGTGTTCCTTCTTTGTGCTTTACTACAACTACTAGCACCTCAAGAAGAGGACAGCCAAGGGAATAAAGTGCTTTGCTGAGGGTCCAGCTTCTCCCAGCATACTGCAGAGCTGCACAGCTGTAGTGCAGTGGAAACAATACAGGATGAGAACAGCTTCCAAAGCTCATGCCTTCTTACAGGTTCTCACCAGCACGTTGAGAAGGAGTAGAATGAAGAAGGCAGATTCTCCAGCAGTAGAAAGAAACAGAGATACCAGAGAAAGAGTTGTTTTATTAAATGATGGGCTAAGTGTAGAGAAAAAGAAAATGAATGTGTAATATTCTAGACCTTTCTGTTTGGTGGAACTTTTTGCAAGTAGGCACTTTTTAATATTTCTTTGAAACTGATATACAAGGGGCAGTGTGACAAAAACATAGAAACTACCTTTGGTATTTGACCATTTGCAAGGCTTAGCCAACATTTCCCTGTACCCTGAGCTTGGCTATCGGCTAACATCTTTATCAGACAGGACACCCTATGTTGACAATGAGGCAGTGTGAGCTCTAACATCGATTAATACCATGCTGTTGAAGAGGCAGTGTTACTCCCAAAATGGATGTTGGGGCACTTCTATAATCTGCCTATTGCCCCCTTAGTCTCTTCTTCCCAAGATAAAAGTTTTCTAGAGTTGTTAAGGAAACACTAAAGGACACAGATATAACTTTCCAATAAAGTAATTGACCCAGGCAGTATTCTTTCTAAAAGAAAGTATCTTTTTTATTAAAATAACTAATAATCCCTACTACAATATTATCTAAAAATCCTAAACAAGGCACAAAATCCCTTAATACAAATTGAACAGCACTTAAACTACACTGCTTTCTTTTAAAAATCAAATCACTGCTGCTGTTCAGCTCCTGGTCAGTCAGCTCTGCTCCGCTCTCTTTGCAGTAGCTTTTGCATGGCTTCTCTTGCTGGCTCACCCTGCATGCCTGTCTCCCTCTCAGGCTTGGTCTACACTAAGGGGGGGGGGTCGAACTAAGGTACGCAAGTTCAGCTACGCGAATAGCAGCGTAGCTGAACTCGAACTACCTTAGTTCGAACTACTCACCCGTCCAGACGCCGCGGGATTGAAGTCCGCGGCTCCCCCGTCGACTCCGCCACCGCCGTTCGCGGTGGTGGAGTTCCGGAGTCGACGGGAGCGCGTTCGGAGTTCGACATATCGCGTCTAGATGAGACGCAATATGTCGAACTCCGAGAAGTCGAACGCTACCCGCCGACCCGGGCAGGTAGTATAGACGTACCCTCAGACTCAGCCTCTGGATTCCTGAACTGTTGCTGGCAGTTGGCCTTTTATGCTACATTGTAGCTCTTTCGTAATCACAACCTTGTGTGTATTCCAGCTTTGATTTCTATAACAGGTGTCTTCAGTTTGCCAAAACTGAGACAATTACCACAAGCTTTTAACAATGACATTACACAAACACTTATAAATGGTAACTTAACATTACGTAACTAAATCTTAAACAGAAACTATTATATAAACACATTTTTACAATCATTACCAAAAATGTAAGTTTGCTTATGTTGCTTTCTTTTCAACTTTCACACAAAAAGAGGGACATGCATTTGTTTACAGTTCCTTAAGTATTCTTAACAGGTTTGCCTTCAATTTCCAACATTTCCTGAAACATTTTTAGAGATTTTAACAGACTCTTTTCAATTTCTAATCCTCTCTGGGCAAATTGGAATGTAAATAAAATTTTCCTGGTCCAACATATTATTATTATTTATTATTTTATTACAGATATTACATAAACAATATGTTTCAGTTAGCCATACAATAGGGAGCAGCATTTTATTTAAAATTCCAGTGGCAGTAGGTGAGCATTCCAAAAATACCTCTCACCAATTGTTTTTTGTATCTTTTGACTTGATCCACAATTTGTTTAATTTCATCAGTTGAGTGATATACAGTGATCATCATTTTACATGCATTTTCCTGAGCGTTTTGCAAGTATCTTTGCAAATGAGAATGGTTTAGCAATTGTTTAACTCAACTGATATCCATACTCAGTGGTACTGAGTTGACACTTGTTACTTTTGGTCCTTAACTTCCTTATATTCAGCTTCAGGTAATATAAAGTTAAAATCACATCCAATCACTGAAACTTTTTAATCTAAACATTGATTTTCATAAGGATTATGTCTTATATATTAAACAAATAATTCACATTAAACTGTTCTGCATCAACTGCTAATGCAATACAAAAAATAATAAAAAAAGAATTCTCTAATAAACTGTTTAAGCAATCACTCCCCATAATTTTTTGTTCTACAAATCCACCACGGCATTTAAGGTCTGTAAAACGTCTATGCCAATTACCCCAAATCTTTTCTATCCATGATTCCAACCATCCCATACAAGGTTGCTGCTCCAAATTGTAGCTCAATTGTTTTTGATAATCAGGATCACCTCCGATGCTCTATTGAAGCCTGTTGCATGCCTCTAGCTGTTGATAGACCACAATAAATGCCACATAGATTTCAGTGCATTCATTATTGTAGTACCGGCTACTGTATTTATTAGCATTTTTGTAACCACAAGTCCATCCTAGATTGTTACATTTATCAAGGGTCGTCCATTACCATCCATCTTAATATCTGCAATTGGCCAGGAGTACAGTCCATAATAAGTTGGTTCAGTGATTCATCTCCACATTCTTAAGTTTTTAAAATTCTTTTCAATTGATCCTACAGATATAACTAGTATTACTTATTACAATGGCTATTGTTTTCCTACACGGGGACTCTTGTTTGAAGAAGATCTTCGACTTAGGGTTGGGGACTGAGCACATTATAATATAGCAATACAACGATAATACAGTAGTACAGCAATAATACAATTGTTTTTACAACCAAGTTGAAATTAAATGACAGTTTTCCTGGTCCAGCTAGTGGTTTTTAGCTGATTGTTAAATTAATTGTCCATATATGGTAGATAGAGGTGTATTTGACCAGTCTCTTATTTATAAAGCACTTCATTTTTCTTTTCTTGATGCTTGGAGGTTTCTTCACTGTATACTGATATGAACTGGTGTCTTCAGGGTGTGATATTCTTGGCGTCTTTGGTCTGTGGGATGCAACTTAAACAACTTTTGTTAGTTAACATAGTAACGTTTTGTTTGTTTGTTTGTTTTTAGTAACCCAAAATTAATAAACAGTTTTAACTGAGTTTCTTTACAATGTAATAAGAACAATGTAATAGGGACCAAGTCTTTTATAACACAACCTATACTTTTGCAATTGTTGTATAGACATTCATTTTTATTTGGGGTGCATTACTAATATTTAATACCTCCGAAGACGGACCCGCCGCCGAAGCGCAGCCCCGTCATTGGCGGTAATTCTGCGGCGGGGGCCGCGGGTCTTCGGGGCACTTCGGCGGCGGGTCCCGGAAGGGAAGGGCCCCCCGCCGCCGAATTACCGCCGAAGACCGGGCTGCGCTTCGGCAGTGGGCCCATCTTCGGAGGTAATTCGCCAGCGGGGGATCGGTCCGCCCCGGAGCGGAAGGATCCCCCGCCGGCGAAGACCGAGAGCAGAAGAAGCTCCTGCGCCCGGCCCCGCAAGAGTTTTCCGGGGTCCCCCGGAGCGAGTGAGGGACCCCGCTCCAGGGGCCCTGAAAAACTCTCGTGGGGGCCCCTGTGGGGCTCGGGGCCTGGGGCAAATTGCCCCTCTTGCCCCCCCCTCTGGGCGGCCCTGTGTCAGAGTGCTACCAGTGTGGTGCTCTGCTTTCTCCAATGTCGATATCACTCGGCTGTGTGCGTGTGTTCCCTCTGTGTGCTGCCCCAGCTCTGTGCAGATAGCTGACACAGCAGACCCGACGAGAACCCCCAATAACCACAGAGTCCAGTAAGATGTAAAGTCACGTCGACTAGGTTTATTGCAACCTCGGTCACAATTGCAGTTCCCTGTAGGTTTCTTAGCCTAACTCAGGGCATACTACGAGAAAGTGCCTCTTGGCAATGGACCTGGCTCAGTCAGTGGTGGGACTTTCCACTGCCCCCTCGGCCGGACAAAGACACCGCCCCAGGGATGCATTCTTATACACAGATACAAACAAGTTACTCATCACACCTGACATATGAGGTACAACCCCTCCACGTAGCAAGGTACAACCCCTCTACGTATTAAGGTGCTGCCTTTCACCTTGTACATGTTGGTTCGATCAAAACAACTCTATCCATCATATTACCCTTTTGCCCCCGTCCTTGGGATGGGCCAGCCTGTTCTTTGTTATCTGTGTGGAATGTGCAAGTATGTGAATGTTCTGATATCTAGAGTTCAGTAACTTTTAGGTACGTATCTTCTTGCAGCATCAGCCCTTTCCTTGCCAGCTTCTGTGAGCAGGGCCTGCTTCTGGCTCACAGCTTAACTTTGCTTTATGTTAGCAAAGTCTTGACCATTACTTTAGTTTAGGCCTCAGGCCTCATACCAGGCCTCTGATACCAAGGTTTATATCTCAGGGCCTCCTCTTACTACATGGGGAAGAGGGGAACATGACAGATGGCTTTGATTAAGTATTTTTCTTTTTATTTCATTACCTTTATTTAGCATTGAGTGAAGACACTATTGCATGTGTAAGGGGACTGTTGCCCCCTTACTAACATTCAGTGGGGGTGTTTTGGCTGCTAGCTCCCAGCACTAAAAGGGGAGGGTTTGATGGCAAATCAGGACCCTGAGACTGACAGTCCCCAGGAACAATGGCAAGAGGCCAATGCTTCAGGTCAGCCTGATTGACAGGGCAGGCCGGCTAATCAGGGAGACAGAAGGCCAGTGTGGGTCCCGTCCTCCGTGTGTGAGCAGGAATGTGCCGGAGTCAGACAGAGTGGGGCCGAGCTAAGGAGGAAGCAGGGGCCCAAGCTGAGCTGGAGAACAGAGCCAGGCCAGATCCAGAGGGGCCAGAGCTGCAGCCAGAGAGCCAGAGGCACAGCCCAGAGAGAGCAGATCCTGTGCTGGGAGCGGAGCTGCAGCCAGAGAGCCAGAGGCACATCCCAGGGAGAGCAGATCCTGTGCTGGGAGCGGAGCTGCAGCCAGAGAGCCAGAGGCACATCCCAGGGAGAGCAGATCCTGTGCTGGGAGCAGAGCTGCAGCCAGAGAGCCAGAGTGTGGTGAGCAACTGGGGCCAGCCAAGGGGGGGAACCTTGGTAAAAGGGCCCAGCGCAGAAAGACACTCCAGCCAAGGGTCCATGCAGGCCAGGCTGGGAGGGGGACCTTAACCTGCCGGGGGGCTGGCACTGGAAAGAAGGATCCCACCACCCAAAGCCCGGAGGTGTGTGGTCACCACCATTTCAAGTGTCCCACCCACAGCATCCCTGCAGCACAGCCAGGGCCTGAGAAGGAGGCCTGGGGCCTACAAGGAACAGACTGCAAAGTGCTTTGATGTCCAGAGACATTGTTTGAATGTTCCCTGCCACAGAGCAGGGTGATGTGTTTCCCTGTAACCGTTCCCATTTATTCTTATTCTTTTCTTTAAATTGATTGTTAAGTAAACAACTTGTATTTGCTTTAAATTGTATGGAATAATCAGTGGGTCAGGGAGGTGCCCAGTGCAGAGAGGGTACCCCGGAGTGGGGACACCTTAGCCCCTGTCCTAGGTGGCCACAGCAGGGTTGGGGGTTGAGCCCCCCAGGAATCCTGGGCCCAGTCTTGTTGGGGCTACGAGAACTCTGCCAAACAGGAGAGTCCTCAAGGGCAGGGAGGCCTCTGGGTAAAGGAAGTGGGAGCGAGGACTCAGATCCTTTCGCTAGCCCACTTCACCGGGGTACACAGAAGCCAGGAAAGTTCCCCACAATAGCGGGACCATTCCCCCGCTTACATAATTGGCGTCACGAACAGGATCCTATCCACAGGGTCCACCCCATTGGTTTACTGCTTGAGTTCTAGTAGCACTGTCCAGGCCTGGTTGAGCACTCTACCATGGCTGGAATTGAAGAACTACGAACCCAGTTTGCTGAACTTCAGCGCAGATTATCAGACCAAGCGGAGGCATTACAACAAGCTAGAACTGAACAGAGAGAAGCCTTATCGCTGGCTAAGGCAGTGATAGACCAACAGGCAGCAGAAGCTAAGAAACCCCCTACTATTTATGTCCCACGGGAGCGGAAGGTCACAGAGTTTGGTGGCTTCCCGACAAGACCAGGAGACATTACGGTAGAAGAGTGGGTCAAGTCTGTGAAGGCAGCTCTGCGTGTGCTAAGAGTACCTGTAGAAGACCATGTAGACTTCATAGAGGAACATCTCAAGGGCCAGGCCAAGGCCACAGTAAAGTTCATGGCAGTGGCAGACAAGAAAGATGTGGAAAAGGTATTTGAACTCCTCCTAGAAGTGTATGGAGACAAGGTGCCTATTGGAACCCGACTAAAGGAGTTCTTTGAGAGAAAGCAGGAGCCTGGTGAAACTATCCGGGCATATGCATATGACCTCCAGGAGAGAATGAGCAAAGTGGAGCGGCGAGACCCTCAACGAGTTCCAGACCCAGATACAGTTCTGAAAGAGCAGCTGGTGTTGGGGCTTCGTGATGA
The DNA here is from genome assembly GCF_016161935.1 of Mauremys reevesii. Taxonomy (NCBI): domain Eukaryota; kingdom Metazoa; phylum Chordata; order Testudines; family Geoemydidae; genus Mauremys; species Mauremys reevesii. The sequence continues at coordinate 352,906 of NW_024100870.1, forward strand.
CTCCCTCCGACGTGAAATGAAAAGGAGGTTTAAGGAAGAGCCCAGTAAGAAGTTCTATGAACTCATGCAGGCGGCCATTATGTGGTCAGAAGAAGAGGAAGTTCCTGTGGCAGAGACAGCCAAGAGTAACCCCCGTACACGAAGTGGGGGCCTAGTGAATGCAGCTGCTGGGGAAAAAGCCCTGCCCCAAACACAGCTAACATTGGAAAGCTTAAGTGAAGCTGTCCAAAAACTGGCGGTCCAACAGGGGGAGATGCTGAAAGTAATGACTGAGGTGATGAAAGAGAAAAACCCCACCAATATGCCAAGACATCCAAGGGCCCCAGGACCCCGAAGAAGAGCCCCACTGAAGGATGAGCTGGGAAGATACATTTGTTACACTTGTGACAGGCCAGGACATACTAGCCGAGAATGTTCACTGAGAAGGAGAACAGAGTCCCAGGCACTCGAAACCAATGGGGCACCAGGAGCGAGTGGTCCATCTAGAGTAGAAGGCCAAGCAGTGGCAGAAGGATTCCTAGGCCTGTCCTTGGTGGAAAATCCCTCTGCATACAGTGAGAGGAACGTGGTCAGTGCCAGCATATCTAGCGACTTCTGTAAGCGAGCATTTGGAGACTGTCTAACTGCTGAAGTATATATAGCAGGGGTGAAGACCAGATGTTTGGTAGATACTGGCTCCGAAGTCACCACCATTACAGAGTCGCATTTTAAAAAATATTTGAAGGACAAGGACCTGACCATGCACAGCACACGGTTTGTACGTCTAACAGCTGTTAATGGACTGGCAATCCCAGTGGCGGGGTGCCTTGAAGCAGACATAGAGTATATGGGCCAAACGCTGCCAGGAAAATGCATCTTCATCCTGAAAGACAAAGCATCAAAAGGGAGCCATATGGGAGAAGAAGTTCCAGGGATTCTAGGAATGAACATCATCAGTGAGCTGAAGGAGCTACTCTTACCAGGAGAAGGAACCAGGAGGATGAACTGTCACGAGCACTATACGAAGAATGCTGTGCGGAGTAGAGTATTGGCTCGAGCGGAGAGGCAGAGTCATTCCCTGGGCCCCAGGAGGCATATTGGAAATGTTAAAGTGGGCAGAAAACAGAAGACCATTATTCCTCCGTGGAAAGGGAAGATCCTTGATGAACACCGCTGTGTACCAGAAAATGAGCTGCAGGTGATGAGGGAGAAGGGAGGACGAGTTACCTTTCTTCCAGAAAGATGTGATGGGAGACTGCCAGTTCCTGTTCACGTGGCACACCAAGGGCTGATTCCTGCACATGTGGCTAACATAAGGGCGTTGCCAGAGAAACATCAAGAAATCTTTTCTAAGGATGAGGTGACCAATTATGATGACCAAGTCAAAGGTCACCATGACAGGCTGAAGATAGCCTGTGAAGTTGCTCTCAATACAACTAAAGACACTGCCCAAAGTAGGAAAAGGACTTATGATCGCAAGTCCAGTGGGGCTCTCATCAGGCCCGGTGACCGTGTACTAGTTCGTAACCATAGACACCGGGGGCGTAATAAAATACAGGACAAGTGGGAGTCAAAGCCCCACATTGTAGTTGCTCACACCAATCCCGAGCTACCAGTTTACACCATTCGGCCTGAGCAGGAGGTCCTGAGAGAGTAGTACACAGGGACCAGTTGAAAAATTGCACTCTTAGTCCAGACAGGTACCATAGGAGGCGTAGATCAGTACACTCTGAGGAGGCTGAAACCAGTTGGGAAATGGTTCTAGTCCCACAAACCAAATACAGAGGGGGACAGAGTGGGGCAAACCCAAACCCTAACGAGAATGGCCAGATCCTCAAACTGACCCAGTATTACCCGAGGATAGGAAACAGAAAATATGGGTAACGAACCACCAGTTTTAAGGAGGTCCCAGAGGGCTAATAAAGGTGTACTTCCTGTTAGACTTAGAGATACTTATTTTATTGGTTCTATGTAGTGTGTTGATGAATATTGTTATGTATAGTATTAAGAAGTAGATGTGGAGTGTTAACTATGTTAAATGTTCTTTTCATAATTGTTAATGGGTTTTTAATATAATATGATGTGGATATATGTTGTTGTTATGGGGCCTGGATGTACCGGTGTAACTATTGTGGCTGTGGCAGAATTTTAGCAGGGGGGAATGTAAGGGGACTGTTGCCCCCTTACTAACATTCAGTGGGGGTGTTTTGGCTGCTAGCTCCCAGCACTAAAAGGGGAGGGTTTGATGGCAAATCAGGACCCTGAGACTGACAGTCCCCAGGAACAATGGCAAGAGGCCAATGCTTCAGGTCAGCCTGATTGACAGGGCAGGCCGGCTAATCAGGGAGACAGAAGGCCAGTGTGGGTCCCGTCCTCCGTGTGTGAGCAGGAATGTGCCGGAGTCAGACAGAGTGGGGCCGAGCTAAGGAGGAAGCAGGGGCCCAAGCTGAGCTGGAGAACAGAGCCAGGCCAGATCCAGAGGGGCCAGAGCTGCAGCCAGAGAGCCAGAGGCACAGCCCAGGGAGAGCAGATCCTGTGCTGGGAGCGGAGCTGCAGCCAGAGAGCCAGAGGCACATCCCAGGGAGAGCAGATCCTGTGCTGGGAGCGGAGCTGCAGCCAGAGAGCCAGAGGCACATCCCAGGGAGAGCAGATCCTGTGCTGGGAGCAGAGCTGCAGCCAGAGAGCCAGAGTGTGGTGAGCAACTGGGGCCAGCCAAGGGGGGGAACCTTGGTAACAGGGCCCAGCGCAGAAAGACACTCCAGCCAAGGGTCCATGCAGGCCAGGCTGGGAGGGGGACCTTAACCTGCCGGGGGGCTGGCACTGGAAAGAAGGATCCCACCACCCAAAGCCCGGAGGTGTGTGGTCACCACCATTTCAAGTGTCCCACCCACAGCATCCCTGCAGCACAGCCAGGGCCTGAGAAGGAGGCCTGGGGCCTACAAGGAACAGACTGCAAAGTGCTTTGATGTCCAGAGACATTGTTTGAATGTTCCCTGCCACAGAGCAGGGTGATGTGTTTCCCTGTAACCGTTCCCATTTATTCTTATTCTTTTCTTTAAATTGATTGTTAAGTAAACAACTTGTATTTGCTTTAAATTGTATGGAATAATCAGTGGGTCAGGGAGGTGCCCAGTGCAGAGAGGGTACCCCGGAGTGGGGACACCTTAGCCCCTGTCCTAGGTGGCCACAGCAGGGTTGGGGGTTGAGCCCCCCAGGAATCCTGGGCCCAGTCTTGTTGGGGCTACGAGAACTCTGCCAAACAGGAGAGTCCTCAAGGGCAGGGAGGCCTCTGGGTAAAGGAAGTGGGAGCGAGGACTCAGATCCTTTCGCTAGCCCACTTCACCGGGGTACACAGAAGCCAGGAAAGTTCCCCACAATAGCGGGACCATTCCCCCGCTTACACATGTGTTGTCTCGGCGGCAGAAGAGAGATACTGACGTGGTTAAACCACAAAATTCTGTAACTGCTGCTCACAGCCCGAGATGGGTGTGCACGTGCCACCCAAATAAATATTGCTACTAAAATGTTCTGATTACAATGCAGGGACACAGCTCTATCGACTGCGTTAATTATTATTGTTAATTATTATTTATTATTAGGATAGAAATGTACAAAGCCTGGTCTATTTGGAGCAATTTTCAAATTTGTCAGGATACTATTGATTTTAAAATCCTATTTTATTCTCTAAATTTTTAAGCATTTAAATGAAGTATAAATCAGCTGAATTCATTTTGGGACAATGGTGCAACAGGACTGGGGCTCCCCTACTACATTCTGAAATTGCTAAAAGAGCTAAAATTACTGAGCTGAGATCACTGAGTGCTCTGTTAACTAGTGGAGGAGCCTGAAGATATATTGCTAAGTGGCTGGCAGAGCGGAGCAGTTTGCAGGAGGGTTGGAGCAGCCCACGGAGCAGTGAGCAGAGCGGAGCAGTTTGCGGGGACGACTGGAGTGTCTCACGGGATGGCTGGAGGAACGGATCGGCTGGTGGAGCGGAGCCATTCATGGTGAAGGCTGCAGCAGAACTCCATGGAGAGGCGGGGCAGTTGGCCTCGGACCACGTAAGGTGCCTCTTAACACCTCGTGTGTCCCACCCTTCCTTTTCACCCAGGCTGGGGGGGTAAAACTCTGCAGATGAACTTTTGAACTCTGGGGCGGCACTGACCAGGGACAAAGACTTTTGGCTTGTTGGACATTGGGGTGATTGGACTTAAGACCCTGAGGGGAAAACGACACTGCCAAAACTTACTTGGAGGTGGGTCTTTTGCTCATGGTTTGTGTTATGAATCCTGTTGTAGTGTTTCCCCAACATGATGCCACATAGTTTCCCTCCTTATTAAAAGGATTTTGCTACACTCAGACTCTGTGCTTGCGAAGGGGAATTATGGCCTCCTAGAGGCAATCGGGTAGGGGTGGTATATAATTGTCCCAGATCACTGGGTTGGGGCTCAAGACTATTTTCACTGCATTATTGAAATGGAACCCATGTATACTGAACCCGGCCATGTTGCTACCAACTCAGAGGGCGGAAGGGTTCCATTTATAATAAAAAATAATAATTTGTTTTAAGGCTTGAGATCTCCTGCAGAGTGTGTTATCTTATGCTATCTCCTTACGTGCCCCCCTTTACCTCTGGCCACGACCCCCCTGGGGCTGGGAGCAAGGCCACGACTCCTGGGGAGGTGGGGGGTCGGGGGAAGAGGGAGGCGGACAAAGGTAAGGAGGCTGAAACTGTGGCTGCAGCTGGGGAAGGGTCTGGGGCCAGGATTGGGGTTGATGAAGGCATCAGTGTTGTCCCCTATTTTCCTTTATCTCCCTTGCTGGTCACCTTTTGCCTGAGAACCACTGTCAGAGAAGGTTTCTATGGATACCTTCTCAAGTTTTTTGCTTGAGGGTGGCCACCCTTGCCTCTGTATTTTAGATACAGTTTTATTCATCATGGCGTCTGAATCATTAAACTTTTTTACTGTTGCCAAACCTGGAAAACAGGACTTTATGTGAAACGATCTTAAGCAAATGCAATTTCCCCATAAGAATTGATGTAACGGAAGGGGTTAAATTCAGGAAATGTTTTTTCACCAGACAAAAGACATTATATACACACACACACGCACAGGCACACCTGCAGTATAAGTTTTAAACAATTTACTACTGGTACACAGTGATGATGATTGTGAAGCTTGGTTGAGGTGGAGGAGTCAGAGGGTTGGATATTTCCCTCCCTGCTAAATGATGAATTAGCAATTGGCTGAGCCCTCAAGGGTTAATTCTCACAACACTCTACAAGACAGCGGGAAAGGAGGGAGGGCAGAGAGAGCCATGTGTCCCCCCTGCTCTATGGAAGGTGGGGTAAGTGGGGTGCAGGAGCAGGGAGGAGGGGAGACACCTGACATTTGCCTCTCTTTACCCCCCTCGCCCCATACAGCAAGCAGGAGTCTCTGGGAGCAGCTCCAAGGCAGAGGGCAGGAGCAGCACGTGGCAGTGGCGGGAGGGACAGCTGAACTGCTTGCAATTGACAGCCTGTAATTGATAGCCTCCTGGGCAGCTTCAGCACAGGGAAATTAAGGGAGTGGGGAGCTGATAGGCGGGTTGTTGGTCCATTCTGGTTCCAAGCCCCCACCAGCTAGCTGCAACGGGCTGCTCTTTCTGCAAGCAGGGGACAAAACAGGCGGCTGCCGAACGCCATTAGAAGGGAGCATTTCCCAACTTTAAACGAGCATGTTCCCTAATTGATCAGCAACTTAACACGGAAACAACGTTAACCAGGATGACTTTAAGTGAGGAGTTCCTGTAAAAGGCCAGACCACAGCCAGACAGATGGGGGAGCAGGTGCTAGCCCAAGAAAAGGCAGACAAAAGGGGAAGGACTCCAGGGAAGAGGTCCTGAGGGTCAGTGACTCAGGGGGAGCTGGGCCTCTGATGACTCAGCAGTCTATGAAAAGAGCCCGAAAAACTGTGGAACATGGGATGGGTAGCTGGCGGTGAAACGTTTGTAGAGACTTGAGCTCAAGAATGGTAGAGCTTATGTTCTGTTAATGTGGCTAGTGGAACTAATGACGGGCCCAGGTGGGGTAGAAGATCTGCTTATTGCTTTTGATTTGTGGGCTATATCATTTGGTTTGGACTTTGGTTACCTCAGAAAGGGGATGGAATTGAATGTGACCTGGCTGGAGGGCCGAGTCCCCATCCTAGACAACCAGAGTGTGAAGGAGGAGATGGGCTGAAGTTGCTGCAGTGCTGGGCCCTGTCATGAGGAGGTGTCTCTGGAAGAGCGAGTCTTGTAACAGCACTGCTGTTCTTGAATGTTTCCTTCACATTTTAAAACAGGAGAACAGAGTGAGGAAAACCCTCCTCATAGCCACCTGCTGTTTCAGGGAGCATTGGAAGGCTTCTGACAAGAAGTACTTATACCCTGAGCCTGACAGCGGATATCTCGATCAGATAGGACACCCTGCACTGAAAATGCTGCAGCATGAGTTTGAGCATCAGACAATGCCACCCTGTTAAGATGGTGGGGGGGGGGTGTTTGCTAACAAGATAACTTACTTCCGTTCCAGAACTTGGAATAGACAGAGGGCAAACTGTACAGGTGGCTGGGGAAGTAGGAGAGGAGTATGTGCAGTGTGGTTATGACCTAAGTTGGGGAGCTCAAGGAAGTGAACTGTTGGCTCCGTGAGGACAGGCTACTCACTGCAGTGTGGTTACTGAGAACAGTTTTAGCAAAGTCGAGTTTTCTGTCCTAGCAGAGAGAAGCATCTTACAGCATTCCTAGTGCAGAGATTGATTCACTGCAGTTATCCTCAAAAAGAACAGGAGAACTTGCGGCACCTTAGAGTAACAAATTTATTTGAGCATAAGCTTTTACATGCTACTTCATGGGATGCATGCAGGGGAAAATACAGGAGGAAGATATCTATCTATCTATCTATCTATCTATCTATCTATACACAGAGAACATGAAACAATGCGTGGAGGGTCAGAAGGAGAGGCCCCGAGATAGGACAGACTCTTCTGCTGGGCTGAGAAAATAGCTGGAAAGATTAACAATATTGCTGGGTGGGTTAAGGATCCACTGTTGTGGCCCCTTGTGGTATGTAGTTAGTTTAGCTAGTTGAGTATCCTTTTCCTCTGTAGAGAAGCAAAGTGTGTGTTGTAAATGGCTTCTCTAGTTTTTGTAAAGTCCAGCCACGAGGAAGTTTGTGTGGAAGGTTGGTTTTTGATGAGAGTATCCAGTTTGGAGAGTTCATTCTTAATCTTTCCCTGTTTGCTATATAGGATGATGGTCAGGTGGTTCCGCAGTTTCTTTGAGAGTGTGTGGCACAATCTCTCAGCATAGTCTGTGTGATACGTCGATTGTAATGGATTTTTTACCCTCAGTCCTTTTGATATGATGTCCATCCGTTTGCATTTGGAAAGAAAGATGACGTCTGTCTGTATCTGTGCGAGATTTTATGAAAATGATGAATTTCCACTCCATAAGGCTGAATTCAGTGCCTTGCATAATGACAGGTTTCAGAGTAGCAGCCATATTAGTCTATATTTGCAAAAAGTACAGGAGTACTGGTGGTACCTTAGAGACTAACAAATTTATTTGAACATAAGCTTTCGTGGACTACAGTCCACTTCATCGCATGCATGTAGTGGAAATGCAGTAGGAAGATAGATATAGATATATAAACACAGAGAACCTGAAACAATGGGTGTTACCATACACACCGTAATGAGAGTGATCACTTAAGATGAGCTATTACCAGCAGGAGAGAGAAGAACTTTTTGTAGTGGTAATCAAAACTTTATGTAATGACTCATACACTCCCCGTTTTTATTTAAGCCTAATGTAATGGTGTCCATTTGGCAAATTAATTCCAATTCAGCAGTCTCTGGCTGGAGTCTGTTTTAAGTTTTATTGTTGTAATTTTGCGACTTTTAGGTCTGTAATCGAGTGACCAGGGAGACTGAGGTGTTCTCCGACTGGTTTCTGAATGTTATAATGCTTGACGTCTGATTTGTGTCCATTTCTTCTTTTCCGTAGAGGCTGTCCGGGTTGGCCAATGTACATGGCAGAGGGACATTGCTGGCCCATGATGACATTTATCACATTGGTAGATGTGCAGGTGAATGAGCCTCTGACAGTGTGGCTGATGTGATTAGGTCCAATGATGATGTCCCCTGAATAGATATGTGGACAGAGATGGCAAAGGGCTTTGTTGCAGGGATAGGTTCCCGGGTTAGTGTTTTTGTTGTGTGGTCTGTGGTTGCTGGTGAGAATTTGCTTCAGGTTGAGGGGCTGTCTGTAAGCCAGGACTGTTCTGTCTCCCAAGATCTGTGAGAGTGATGGATCGTCCTTCAGGAGAGGTTGTAGATCCCCAGAGCAGTGCCGCTGCTTGGAAGGGATATGTAGTCCCAAAATGTGAAATAGTTATGGGTGAGGAAAAAGCCACAAAGTTTGGCCCCCATGTTTGCCGTGACTTAGAACAACGCTTCCTCAGCTCTCGTCGCCTAACGCCCCTGCTTTCCTTGCGCTTGTTCTAAGTCACGGCAAACCTGGTGGCGAACTTTGTGACTTTGTCCTCACCCCTAACTAGTTCACATTTGGGGACAACATATACCTTCCAATCAGCGGCACTGCTATGGGGAACCGCATGGCCCCACAGTATGCCAACATTTTTATGGCTGACTTAGAACAACGCTTCCTCAGCTCTCGTCCCCTAACGCCCCTGCTCTACTTGCGCTACGTTGATGACATCTTCAGCATCTGGACCCATGGAAAAGAAGCCCTTGAGCAATTCCACCAGGATTTCAACAATTTCCACCCCACCATCAATCTCAGCCTGTACCAGTCCACACAAGAGATCCACTTCCTGGACGCTACAGGGTTAATAAGCGATGGTCACATAAACACCGCCCTATACCGGAAACCTACGGAGCGCTCTACTTACCTACATGCCTCCAGCTTTTATCCAGACCACACCACACGCTCCATTGTCTACAGCCAAGCTCTACGATACAATCGCATTTGCTCCAACCCATCAGACAGAGACAAAAACCTACAAGATCTCTATCAAGTGTTCTTATAACTACAATCCCCACTTGCTGAAGTGAAGAAACAGATAAACAGAGCCAGAAGAGTACCCAGAAGTCACCTACTACAGGACAGACCCAACAAAGGAAGTAACAGAACACCAGTAGCCGCCCCATTATCCCTCAACTAAAACCTCTCCAGCACATCATCAAGGATCTACAAGCTATCCTGAAGGATGATCCATCACTCTCACAGATCTTGGGAGACAGGCCAGTCTTTGCTTGCAGTCAGCTCCCGAACCTGAAGCAAATTCTCACCAGCAACCGCAGACCACACGACAAAACCACTAAACCAGGAACCTATCCTTGCAACAAAGCCCCTTGCCAACTCTCTGTCCACATATCTACTCAGGGGAAACGTCATAGGACCTAATCACATCAGCCACGCTATCAGAGGCTCGTTCACCTGCACATCTAGCAATATGATATATGCCATCATGTGCCAGCAGTGTCCCTCTGCCATGTACATTGGCCAAACCGGACAGTCTCTACGGAAAAGAAGAAATGGACACAAATCATTAAATAAGGCTTAAATAAAGACTGGGAGTGGATGGGTCATTACACAAGGTAAAACAATTTCCCCATGTTTATTCTCTCCCCCCCCACACCCCACCCACACAAACACTGGTCTTCACAACTTCTTGTCAACTGCTGCAAAGAGACCATTTTGATTACCACTACAAAAAGTTTTTTCTTCTCTTTGAATATATATCTATATCTATCTTCCTACTGTATTTTCCACCTCATGAATCTGATGAAGTGGGCTGTAACCCACAAAAGGTTATGCTCAAGTAAATGTGTTAGTCTCTAAGGTGCCACAAGTACTCCTGTTCTTTTTGCGGCTACAGACTAACACGACTGATGCCGTCCAGTAGCACTGGTTTTGAACGGAGAGAATGCAGATGGATTTTGATCCCCGATAGCAGCTGTTTCTTTGTGCTGGTATAGTATAGAGTTTGCAGGGAAGGCTCAGAACTGCAGTATAGTTTACCTGCCAGACATCATGTGGTGGAATTTGAAACGGCATGGCCATGGGGACCATCCCTGGTGGTGTGTAGTCTCTCATCTGGTGACTGCTGGGAAGACAAAAAGCAACAAACAGGAACTTAGTAATAGCTTTAAAAGAAGGAAGTTTCAGAGTCTTTGCTATGATGAGACATCAGGGACAAATGGCTTTTCCTTCTCTTTTAAATGAATTTCTTTGTACAAAGGCCATTCCCCATGGTATTAGCACTGTGTGGTGTATAGATACCCATAGAACTATAACCAGCTATGGTACAACAGCCTCCTCTGAGACAATATTTAGAAAAGGATAGGAATAAAAACCCTGATGGAAGCCTCTCTACTGTGTTTCAATGAACTGGGAGAGCATTCCATGAAGATGACCTGCTGGAAACTGGGAAAGAGATGATCTGAGAGAGAGTTGGAATGTCCCTTGGCTGTGGGACCCAGGAAGAAATAGGATCCTGCTTGATCTTTTACATCCTCTCTCCCTCCCCTTGGGCACCAGTCATTGCTACTTACTTTAAAGGTGGGCTGGACCCATGGATTTCCATGAGGAGCCTGAAAGAGAAGGGAAAGAAGGGTTAATGTCACACAGCCTAGAAGTATATTAGTCTGCTAAACATCAAGTGTTTTGGGAGAGGGGTTCCTTCTCAAATGTTGACACATTCACTTGGTATAATTCTCCGCCTAGAAGACCTGCAGGCGCTCATGCAGCTCCCTTGATTCTAAAGTGGTGTTAGAAAAAGAAATCACCTTAGTGACTGAAGTGCTGAATTCCTCATTCTCATCTTCATTAATGACTGTACATATTTCTCAGTTATCCCTGCCCATAATAACTCAGCAAAAGATGGTTTGCTCTTTCTTATACTATTTACATCTCATGTGTACCAAACACCCTTAGTGATTTGGTTGTAAAGCATCACTTCTCTTTAGAGCAAAAACCAATCCTGGCAGTGTAAGGAAGGAAACAATGCTGAGAAAAGTGAGGCTGGTTTGATACTAATTATGTTGCATCTCCTGCAAGCAGACAGATCTCCCTTGTCTGTCTCCAAATGGCCACTGGTGGTAGCTGCCTAGCATGGGAATAGAGAACTGCTGTGGAGGGCATGTCAAGCTGTGGGGTTGGATGTTTGCAAGTTCTCTTCCACCTCCCCCTATAGTATAATGGCAGTGGGTCACACAGTCAACATTTCATCCTCTTTGTCTTCTCTGAAATATAGTTCTAGTTTGTTGTGGCTGGAAATGCAGGATGTGGCCTCCAAAGAGGCACAAGGAGATTTTAAGAAGCACTAAATGTTTCATAATCGTTCAGCAAACTGAATGCTGCTGCTGCTAAAAAAAAGACATCCTCTGAAAAATGCAAGAAGGTGCAGCAAACAGCACATTCAGTCATCCAGTTCAATCCTCCCCTAGAGAACTGTAGAAATCACTTACCTCCTGACCCTCTGAAAGGAGAGGAAGTAATATGGCTGCTCTTTGGCTGCGCAGAGTTGCTGAAAAAAGAGAGAAGGCATTCATTAGATGGGGAAGACAGCTGCTACCGAATTGAGGAGATCGGGGGACATGGTTTGAGCTCAATAGCTTGTCCTTCAGAGGGACTTGACATTAAGAGTGGACCAAGCTGGGGTGTCTGTAAAATTAACGGCAATTATTGCATTCTCCCATGGTGCTGCTGGCCAGTTCCCAGCCCTCTCCATTCTTCTTTCCAAACCCCACCATTCAATGGGCTAAAGTGATCATGAGAGGGTGTGAGTCGTGGAAAGTCCACACCACATTTAAGAGTTGACATGTTTTTATTTCTGCTCCTCGTCATCTAGAGCTCACTTGCCACATTGTCCCTTTAGGGGCACCCTCTGACTCTGTGCAAATTCAGGGTGTTCACAGCTCCCCTCCACCCTCCCTGGCCTGTAGCTACAAGCTCACAGACAATGCTGTAATCTTCCCCAGCAGATATTAATTGAAAGATTCCATAGTTGTTTCTTGGATGCTACCATTTTTGTTCAAACTCCTCCACCTAACTCTCCTTTTCAGTTCTTAGTTATTCAGGATAGTAAGGAACAGGGCAGATCCAACTGCAGACATTGGCAGTCAACTTGTTTGCCATAGCAATGACTGAGCCATCGAAGCATTGCACAAATGATATAATAAAAAAGACATTTCCCACTCAGCAAAGGAAAGGGATAGGAGAGAATAGGACTATCACTACACAGATAGTAGCAGGATGAGGTTGGGAGGGAGGAAAAGGACTGTTTGCATTGCAAGAAGATGTTAAGAGGAGGAAGAATGGTTGGGGCCTGTTGGTGGTCAGACAAAACCCCATCTTTCCTAAAACAACTGCAGAGAATTTGTCTTGTGAGTGCATTTTTAGAAGGGTGGCAACCGTATTCCATGGCTGCACTCAAAACCTTGTATGTATATGTACATCTACCCACTTGCCCTCCCTCTCCATGTGCACACAGACAAAGAATCCTAATGCTCACTCTCTGGCAGAGGGTCCACTCTCTTCCAGCAAAGCTATGTACTGGCGGTTGTTCTGTGCCTCTGACAGTCCGGGGCAGGAAAAGGAAGGTCATTTCTTAAAGAGGCCCAGGAGGAGCACTCATCCTAAAATAAAATGAACGACAAGGAAATATTAGCATCAGAGCAATTCCCTTCTCTATCTCCTGCTTCCCCATATGATATGATCCATGTTAACAACACCACATGATCCCACCTCCCAGTAAGATCCCTGTTAATCCAATTTCCTTCCGTTTTCCAATGAAAGCTGTATTTTATTAACTAGCAGAAATATCAAAGCCTATTTTGGAAACCCATCTCCTAAGTATCTCCAAAGTCTCATATCACGTCATTGGGCGAGAGACTCACTGGTGTTCCTCTCCCATGGCTGCCTAACCCTCCATGGCCTTCAGCCATCACAGCAGGTGCTTTGTTCCATCACACCTTAGTAACTCAGTCAGAGATTAGGGGCCTATTACAGGAGTGGGTTGCTGCGGTTCTGTGGCCTGCAATGTGCATGAGGTCAGATCACGATGATCCCTTCTGACCTTAACATCTGTGAGCTATTGTTGTTGCTCTTGGTCACAAAGGAGAAAACTCCATCTCATCAGGGAGGAGGTAGGACGTTACTCAGAGGCATTGAATCTTAAGGAATATTCTCCTTACAAGTGATTATTGGGCTCTTTAAAGGAACTGTCTGTTGCTCCTTCCCCAGACTGGACAGTAGAAATGGCTTGATAAAGACCCTGACAACATAGTAGTTGTCTTCCTCACCTTGAGCCTGCCCTACAGTCTACAGTGAAACACAAACAGTGAAACTGTCATCAACCTAGAGATGCGAGTACTTCATTTTCTGTCCCTGACTCCCTTCTTTCTCCTCTTTGAAGAGGAGCCTCATCACTTGAAAAGCGAGTCCAATGCTGAGGGCCTGAGTCCTCCCAGAGTATTTTAAACCCAGACTTGACTGGGGTCTAGGCAGGATAGAGATCTCTGCCTGTGGGAAGTGTTTTTCAATGACTGCTGCATCCACACTTTCCGAATGGTGGGAGTTCGGCTCCCCGAAGTGCTGGATACTCAGGGGAGGAGGAAGCTGATCCCAGAATTACCTGCTGAATGAGGCTTGATATGCCTTTGTGGCATATAAGGCGCCTTCACTGGGCATAAAGAAGGCAGTGAGGGGCCAGAGGGATGCAGCAAATTTACTCCGGAGATGGGGTCTAGCCCTCGATGGCGCCTTCATCCTAAATAAAATGGAAACAACAAAATATTAGTAGTGAGTTCCCGATAATAATAATAAAGTATCAATAAGCACAGCAATTTAGGGACAGTGCTAGAAGGAAAACAGTGAAGAGTAGAGGAGCTAAATCATTACTGACTCTAATATTGAACGGGAAACCCCATTGAAAATAGTGGCTTAATGCACCTTTCAGGTACCTAGAAAAGGATATTGAGGAACGGGATCTCTGAGAGGAACCCAGACATTCAGTAACACAACAGTCAAGAGATTAAGAAGGAGACAGATTAAGAAGGAGACATGATTCGTTCTATACTAAGAGCTGCCTGCAGGGTTATCTGGGAAGCTGTCAGCCTCTGTGCCATTCGGAGACTGTTGGCTTAACTATGCGACTTTGACGCTCATCTTTCCCGACCACCCACACGATATAATGTGTGTAATGCAAAACTCTTTTCTTACCAAGAATCCAGCGTTGATTTCACGTAATCCATCCTCCTCTGATGGTACTCCGATTGTAACTGGATAAAAAGAGACATTCACACTAGACATTAATCAAATTTTCTAGGGAGTTAAACGGCAATCTCTGACAAAAGGAGTAAATTGCCTAGTATAGGAATTGAGGTTCCATCACTGGAGATCTTGAGAAATGACTGAAATTAGTGTATTCTCTATTTTCCACACTGTAGATGATCTTGTAAGAGAGTTCCCTTTCATGTACTTTCTCGATACTGCTTTGCTTTGTACTGAGTTTATTTCTTCAAACCATCAGAAAGGGCTGTGTTTACTTCTGATGGTCCATGGAGAATAGATAAAGAAGAACGGAGTTAGTTGAATTGATGGGAGATTCATATAGTGGAGAATCTGAAATGATGTGGGTGGGGGTAGGAGGGGTAGAGTCGATGATCAGCCATTCCACCCAAACCTGATCAGCAAGGAAGCTACTCAGGAAAGGGTACGTTTCTCATCATGACTGTCATCTTGTTTTATTATCACAGTACTCTGCAGGAGCAAAATCCATAGATGCTCTGGTGATTGGTAATACATACAAACCTTTGATCACTAGCTAGGGAAGGGATTAGAATCGACATTCAAAGGACTTTCCCCCAGGTGATTATTGCCTCATAAATGACACAGGACAGGAATTTATCCAGCAATGATGTGATTTGTGCAGCTGGGCCTGGTAGTCAAACTGTTTCCATATCTCTCATACAACAGAAATATGGAAATCCTTCTCTTCAGAAGCCCCCAGTGAGCAAGTGTGACAATGGACTGCTCTGCTAGTTCCTTCAGGAGAAGTCCACAATTAGGCTGGTAGCCCTTGGAAAGGCATGTAGCTTCTTTACCCCACACACCAGCTGCTTTTTCAATTCAGTTAATGTCCCACAAAATAAATGACAAACCAGCATTTTCAACCAAGAGTGAAATAACTCCTCTGCCTCGCTGTGGCCGTTAACTCTCCCAGAGCCCTTATGTAAAGAAACGTCATCATATGCAGCCCTAGGGGCTGCATTCCAGCATGTGCTCTTTGACCAGTCCTTTCCCAGATGTACCCATCATGCACCACAGAACTGGATAATACACAGGGTGCTGCCCTCAGATCATCTAGGAGCTGCCTTAGGTATCTCATGAGTATGTCTGAAATCCCTAACCCAGGAAGCGGGCAGAACTTCTAAAATAGCTACAATTCAGCAACCCACTAATCAGCTCTTCCTGATACAAAGCTGAGCACTGACCTGAGCTGAATGCACTGATGGCTAGTCAGGGGACTTCATAATGAGGGGTGTGCCATGCCAACCAGGTCTGATGTCCATAAAAGGGCAATGGACATACAGCCTTGCCCTGCCTACACAAGCCTTTGTGATCATAGTGCCCTCTCTAGAGACTAGTCCAGTCAAAGCCCAATAGGAACTTACAAAAGGGTTGGTGTCTTTAAGGAAATACTGATAAATGTCCTTAAAGACCGAACTTTTCAAGAATGACTTTTTTGATACTAGTCAAAGTGCCTGCACTCAGCTAGCAACTAATTGCTTCCAAGATTCTTAAAAGTGGCAACAATTATTAAGCCAGAATGTACACTGTGGAGTAGGTAACTATTATCTCTGTTTTAAAGATGGATAAACAGAGACTCAGTGATGATATTAGGATATTTATCAGCTATGAAAGAAATCACTTTCTGTTTCTGTGAATAAATCTAGATGATATTAATAACATTTTCTACACTAAGGGTGTGATTGAAAGTTCACTGGAGTCCATAGGGTCACCATTGAACGAATGCAATTGGTTTGGAATTAGCCCCTTAGATAACAAAACATTGTGCTTTCAAGGACCTCAAAATGCCAAAGAATAATTAATTCATAACTTTTTAAATACTTACCATTATCCCCGTTTTCAGGATGAATAAAGGGAGACACCTCAAAGGTCGAGGATTGCCAAAATTAATGTTAATCAATGCCTGAAGTGAGTGAGGAGTTTTGCTTAATCCCGAATCTACCCACCAGAGCCCAAATGAGTGAGAATTCCTGCTGAATCTACAGATGTAGTACAGCCCCCTCCTCCCCCCCACAGACCCACCATGTGGACATTTTCTGAAAGCCACAATCTGATTAAAGTCAATGGGATTTTGGATTTTATTGTCCAAATGTATCAGTGAGCAGAGAACTCTGACTGACTATACTATAGTTGGACTCACCATGCCAGTGGACATTCTGCTAAAATTGCTCACATGCTGAGTTACAAGCTTGTATTTATTCCTTGTGTGTTACATGGGCATAGTGTAGCTTGACAAGGACAGAAGAAATGTTTTAAGAACTCCCTAACTAGTCTGAGACCCCTGTGAAACCACAACTCAATTAGTATATAGCTTACACTGCTGTGTTACATTGGCCATCTGAAAAAATTCACTTACTTCTATCACAGGCCTGTCTGCCAAGTCTCACACTGATTGAAATATCCCTCAGCGCCAACCAGTTCTCCCAGAGGCCAAGTTGAGCACTGACTTGAGCTCAGTGCCCCAGTAGCTATGTGTGAGCCCGGTGATGCCATAATGAAAGCTGTACCACAATCGCCATGACAACTAGGTGCTAACTCCTACCAGGGGAATATGTTGGGTCTTATGTATGTGTGCATCCCTGCTTGGTCTGCCCAAGTTTTTGTGATTATCTTGCCCTCTAGCCCAGAAAGAGGATAAAAGCCCAAATGTTAAGGAGATCTGAGAGTGATGCTTCTTTCGTTCAAGTGACCGAGGCCCTTTTTTTGAATTTATGATCCTGAGAGCTTAGCACAGGGAGCATAAAGTACCTGGCTTCTGTTGTGTCTGTCTGCATTCAGCCTCCGATTTAGTAACATCTGGGACCGTAGTTAATTCTAGCGGAGTTTGGAAGAGGAGCTTGAGAATCAGGAGAGCTGGTTTCCCATTGTAGTTATGCTCCTGGTTGTCTGTGACTTGCCAAAGTTACTGAACAACCCTGCCCCAGGGATAGAATGGGGATAAAAGCACCTAGACTCTTCTTTTTAGGTAAAGCAGTGTGTTTTTCATTCCTAGGATGCTTTGGGGGAGGGCCAAATAATTATTTTGTGCTCTAGGGGTGCATTGAGAGCAGAGTTCAATTGATTTGGATCACTGGTGAGAAGTAGGGAGAGGGGTTTGGCCCAATCTATGAATCTTCTCTTAATTCTATTGATTACTTCAGAATTCCCAGTTCTCTCTCTGAGGTTTGACAGGTTCTTGTCCCAAGATCAGGCCTAGTATGATTAAAATTCCTATTTAGTTGGGAACCCTGATGTGCACAGTTGCAACACTTACATTTTAGGAACCCTTCCGCATTTACAGTAGTTAATACATTTAGCAAAGTCACAAACACTCTAACCCAGCAAGGTAGATAGAGGTGATACATCTGAACATCCATATACTCACACCATCCTTTGAGAACAACCTGATATGCTAGCCATCACCTTCCTTATCATCACCAGTGGCTATCATCCTAGTATCTCCCAAGGGCTACATTTCTCTTTCCTCCTGCAGGCAGGCTGGGTAACAACTTTGATCCTATGTTATGCTGATGCCACTATGTCCGAAGTATATTCAGTGGGAGTTTCGTGCCTCTTCCTTATTTGAATGTCCTAGCTCTGCTCACGTTGGGTTGCCCTTCTCCTCTAGGTTAGTTTATTAACGATCTCAGCTTTTTGTAAGAGACATCAATTCGTTGCCATGGCACTGTTTTGGTCAGACTTCTGCAGATGTTCTATCCTAAGATATCCAAAAGCTGGTGTTAGCTCATGTTTGTGTGGGTCGCTGGTGTTGTTATGGACCGACTTCTCCCTTCAAACTCTGTTCCCAGTTCCCCCAAACTTAAGGGCAACCGTTCAGCCATTTATCTGAGCCAGACTTGGAAGGCTTCAAGCCTTATGCTAACTGCTGCAGCCAGTGTCTTGTAGGCTAGAAGCCTGTAGGTTCCTTTTGTTACTGCCAATTAAAATAAATGCTAAAGCTGGGGTTCTATGGGCTACAAGAGGGAGAGTGAATTTCCTTTTTGTGATTGGGGTGAGTTTGGGGGAGTTGGAGGAGTTGCTTTTTTTAGGAGTAATTTTTTTTTTTTTTGGTGGGAGGGGAAGTTGAATTAGTTTTGTCTGTTTGGGTGATGATTTGGGTGTGGTTGCTAGGAGAGGCAATGGCATTGTCTTTTGTTACTCCAGAGTGTAGGGCTGGGAGCTGAAATGGGTTTAATTGCTAGGACATGTTTGGCTTGCATTAGCCCCAAGAGAAACACACATGAAAAGCTTCGATAATAAAGCCTCTATAATCAAAGCCTCTACAATAAGCACGTTTTTATGTCCTTTGGGGCTAATGCAAACCAAAAAGTTTGGGGATCCTTCGTTTGTTTAGGAAGTAGGGCTGTCAAGAAATTTTAAAAATTAGTTGCGATTAATTGCAGTGTTGAACAATAATAGAATACCATTCATTGAAATATTGTTGGATGTTTTCTACATTTTCAAATATATTGATTTCAGTTACAATGTAGAATACAAAGTGTGCAGTGCTCAGTTGATATTTTTCATATTTTTCTAACAAATATTTGCACGGTAAACCCCAAAAGAAATAGTAATTTTCAATACCTCATACAAGTACTCCTACAAGTACTGTAGTACAATCTCTTTATCATGAAAGTTAAACGTGCAAATGGCACCGTTGCAGCTGGCGTCGCAAGATAGTTACATGCCACATGTGCTAAAGATTCATATGTGCCTTCATGCTTTGATCACCATTCCAGAGGACGTACATCCATACTGATGACGGGTTCTGCTCCATAATGATCCAAAGCAGTGAGGACTGGCGCATGCTCATTTTCACCTCCTGAGTCGATACCACCAGGAGAAGTTTGATTTTCTTTTTTGGTGGTTTGGGTTCTGTAGTTTTTGCATCGGAGTGTTGCTCTTGTAAGATTTCTGAAAGCATGCTCCACGCCATGTCCCTCTCAGGTTTTGGAAGGCACTTCAGATTCTTCAACCTTGGGCTTGAGGTCTGTAGCTATCTTTAGAAATCTCACATTGGTACCTTCTTTGCATTTTGTCAAATCTGCAGTAAAAGTGTTCTTACAACGAACAACATGCTAGGTCACCATCCGAGACTGCTAGAACATGAAACATAGGGCAGAATGTGGGTAAAACAGAGAAGGAGACATACCATTCTCCCCCAAGGAGTTCAGTCACGAATTTAATTAAGACATCTTTTTAAGGAGTGTCATCAGAATGAAACCATGTCCTCTGGAATGGTGGCTGAAACATGAAGGGGCATACAAATATTTCGGACATCTGGCACGTGACTATCTTGCAACGCCGGCTACAACGGTGCCATGCAAATGCCCGTTCTCCCTTTCAGGTGACATTGTAAATAAGAAGTGGGCAGCATTATCTCCTTTCAATGTCAAAATACTTCTTAGTCTTAGGGATTGGCTGAACAAGAAGTAGCACCGTGTGGACGTGTCGGCTCTAAAGTTTTACATTGTTTTACTTTTGACTGCAATTATTTTTTGGAACATGCCTGTACACTGTAAGGTGCACTTTCATGACAGAGATTGCACTAGAATACTTGTATGAGGTGAATTGAGAAATGCCATTTCTTTTGCTTATCGTTTTACAGGGTACATATTTGTAATAAAAATAATAATAGAACACGTGCTGTAATTAAAATCAATCTATTTGAAAATGTAGAAAACATCCAAAATTTTTAATAAATTTCAGTTGGTATTCTATTGTTATGAGTGCGATTAAAACTGCGATTAATCACGATTTAATTTTTTTGAGTTAGGATACGAATTTCCCCTTAACAGCACACTAGGATCACCTAGTCCCAGCGGTTTATCTGGTATTATCTGGGTCCGGACGTGTTCTTCTTTTACCTATAAAAGAAATAATAGAAAAATCTTCTCACTTCTCTCGGGAGTCCAAACATTCGATTAACAACTAGGTACACAGTTATATTTGCAATTCTTTTCAGAATCTTCCTCCTATTACTATAGTTGAGAGACGTGAAACCATTTTGATGCCCCCCTTTTCTATCTATCTATCTATCGATAGATAGATAGTGGGACTGGCTTTATTTTATCTGTCACTCTTGTGGGTGCAAGATCCATTTTAGTTTTATTCTCTTTTTTAATATTGATCACTTTTCTCAGGGCTATTTTATTAGTTTCTTCTTTCTTTTTACCTAGTCTAGCCTAATGAATACATTTTCATTTTTAATTTGATATCTTTCACTTTCAATTGATTGTTAATTTGGGGTAATATTTCTTAACTAAACTAGTATCTCTTAACAATCCCAAATATTTTTTCTCAAGATGCTTCTGGAGCTGTAATGGTTGTGCTCTTTGTGTTTGTTGGTTGGGGTTTTTTTGTTTTTTTTTTTTTTTTTTAAATAGGGGCACGGTATATTCTTGTTGTCCCGCTTTTATTCTCTGAATGCTTTGGTTAGTATACAAGGTACATACCTGTACCTATACATGACATTTTCTGTTTTAATTCTTATGTCACTAGGTTTTCTAACATGAAAACACACTTCCGTCTTCCAAATAAACAAAGGTATTATCCCCTCCTAGTGTAAAATTTAAATTACATTCCTCTTATTCATCAATACACATTGGATTTTTGGTATCCCATTCCTCATTTTAAAACAACACTACGCATCTTCTTTTCCAAAGCTTTCTTTTATTAAATATAGTTTGTTATTTAAACAAATAATGAAAGAACAATTGTAACAATATACACAACTAGTAAAAATGTGTAACTTTCCAGAGAACCTTTATTTACTAAATCAATTGTAACATTGAGGTTTTGTTTAATATCAGTACCGATAACACCATAGTTTCCTATGCTCTTTAATAAAAATCATCCTTGTAAATCTTTTGTCCCTATCTGGAATCTCATAAAAGAACTTAAGGGGACTAAACTTCTATATCCATTGATCCCAAATATTGTCTTCCAGGATACTGGGGAATCATTTCTAAACATTCATTGGTTACTATCCGGGACACTTCGATGAGAGCAAGTGGCCTCCCTATTCAGATAGCACCACTGGCTATAAACACCCTGGAGAGCTTGGGGGCATCTGGCCTCCGTAGGCTACTTCTCTGATGGTGGGGTTCAGCTCCCTTCTGATCTGCTCAGCTTCGAGCAGCTCGGCAGTGGATAGATAACCTGTCAGTTTGTTCCTTTCTCTCATATCACAATAGTCGCTTCCAAACCAAACTCCTGAATGAATCAAGGGCTCTCCATTTTCCCCTATTAGAACTTTGACCTTCCCTTTATTTTGTTGGCCCCCTCTTTGCTGAGGACCATTGTCGGAAACTGATACCTTCTCAATCTTCCTTTTCGGGGATGGCCGCTCTTTCTTTTGTATTTTGGACTGTACTGAACCCAGTCAGCCACACTGGTTAACCACTGCAGAGAAGAATTGTATAGGTCATCAAGGGCCCCAGCAAAGTACGCGTACCAACAGGACACTAATTTTACACTTGTTCCATCGAGTCACGGGTATTTTCAGTGTGGGCACTGGTGACCCTAAAAATGGTGTTTCACCCTGTTATGTTGTATTTGTCTCCTGTTTAAGATAATTATTGTGTGGAACATATTCTTATGTGTTTGTGTTATTTCTTGGAAGTCTCCAACTATCTGGCAAGTAAGTGGAGATTACTCTGTAGGTGGAGTTTTCTGCCCAAGCTGCCCTGGTGACCCTGCCAGGAAGAAGCGAGGGAGGTGGAGGCACCACCATATAATTTCATGTGGGAAAAAAAAAAGAGAAAAGATACACCCTGCTGAATGGGTGGCGGGATCCAAAAGAACCCAGCCCTGTTCATCGAAACCTGTAAGCGGATTGGCATTAAAGGAGGTAACCAGGTGGAGAGGAGCGCTACACCCTCATTGTACAAATTGGAGGAATCCCTAACCCAAGGATTGGTCCCTTCCTCTTTATTGTGCAATTCGGGGAAATCACCATCCCAATTTCTCCCTTGTGGCCCCTTTGCTGCCACTCTCGCTCCTTTTCTCACTTGCAACTCACTTTTCAGAGCATAATTTTGGCACTGACAGGCCTCGTGGCTAAGCTTATTTTCCTCCTCGACATCTGTAAGCACAGCTCTCACTACAGCTTGCCCATCTAACACTTTTTGTTTTCACTCCGTCACTTCCTACCTTATCTTGTCCTGGTCTATGTGTGCCTCACTTGCCTCTTTCTGCGTGGCTATAGCCTGGGCTTCATGTGTTAAAGCATTTTTGTTAACCCTGTAGGGCAGCCTTTTATTTTCCTTTTTGTTTGGGCCTCCTGTACAGATTCCCTTTTTAATTAGGCTTATCCCATTGCTCATTTAATTGGCGATATGCATCAGGTCCAATAAAAGCACCAGGCTTCCAAGGGCCATTCTGATATTTTAAAACAAAATCCTCTAACCCCATTTTTCCTAACCTAAATTTATTACCATTCAATTTTCCTTTCTTTGCTGACATTTTTTTATGTTATTTTGCACACTTAGCCAGATAATAATACCTGAGTGCTAAATTCCCTGGCTAACTCGGAGACTATGGCGGGAATGCAGATTATAACTCTAGTTCCTATCCTCTCACTTACAGGATTGTGTTTTTTGGTTCTCGTCGTGACCACAATTATGTTTTCCACAAAAACACTCAAACTGTTATCTGTCCCGTTAGGGAATCTGCCATGTGAAATACAGATATCGCTTCTCAGGCGGGTCTACCTCTGTTTTCCACAAAAAAAGTAAACATTTATTTTATCCTGGGAACTCTATCTATTTTTAGACTCAGCATTTCATTGGTTATCTGTTATATCATCCTACTTGTTTACATTCTGTTGGCTAGCTGCCTGTCAGCCCATGTGGGCCATTATCTGTCAATCATTGTTTAAAACTTTCCTAACCTTTAGCCTACATTCATTCAGTTATGACCCTTTTACCTACATTCACATACATTATGACCCTTTTACCTACATTCAGCGGCTACATTCCTACATTCCTTTACCTACATTCCTTTTCCCCTCAGGGTCTTAAGTCCAATCACCCCAATGTCCAACAAGCCAAAAGTCTTTGTCCCTGGTCAGTGCCGCCGCAGAGTTCAAAAGTTCATCTGCAGAGTTTTAACCCCGCAGCCTGGGTGAAAAGGAAGGGTGGGGCACACGAGGTGTTAAGAGGCACCTTACGTGGTCCGAGGCCGTCTCCCCCGCCTCTCCATGGAGATCTGCTGCAGCCTTCAGCATGAATGGCTCCGCTCCACCAGCCGATCCGCTCCTCCAGCTCCAGTCGTCCCCGCAAACTGCTCCGCTCTGCTCACTGTTCCGTGGGCTGCTCCAACCCTCCTGCAAACTGCTCCGCTCTGCCAGCCACTTAGCAATATATCTTCAGGCTCCTCCACTAGTTAACAGAGCACTCAGTGATCTCAGCTCAGTAATTTTAGCTCTTTTAGGAATTTCAGTATGTAGTAGGGGAGCCCCAGTCCTGTTGCACCATTGTCCCAAAATGAATTCAGCTGATTTATACTTCATTTAAATGCTTAAAAATTTAGAGAATAAAATAGGATTTTAAAATCAAGAGTATCCTGACAAATTTGAAAATTGCTCCAAATAGACCAGGCTTTGTACATTTCTATCCTAATAATAAATAATAATTAACAATAATAATTAACGCAGTCGACAGAGCTGTGTCCCTGCATTGTAATCAGAACATTTTAGTAGCAATATCAGAGGCTATATCAGAGGCCTGGGTATCAGAGGCCTGGTATGAGGCCTGAGGCCTAAACTAAAGTTATGGTCAAGACTTTGCTATCATAAAGCAAAGTTAAGCTGTGAGCCAGAGGCAGGCCCTGCTCACAGAAGCTGGCAAGGAAAGGGCTGATGCTGCAAGAAGATACGTACCTAAAAGGTACTGAACACTAGATATCAGAACATTCACATACTTGCACATTCCACACAGATAACAAAGAACAGGCTGGCCCATCCCAAGGACGGGGGCAAAAGGGTAATATGATGGATAGAGTTGTTTTGATCGAACCAACATGTACAAGGTGAAAGGCAGCACCTTAATACGTAGAGGGGTTGTACCTTGCTACGTGGAGGGGTTGTACCTCATACGTCAGGTGTGATGTGTAACTTGTTTGTATCTGTGTATAAGAATGCATGCCTGGGGCGGTGTCTTTGTCTGGCCGAGGGGGCAGTGGAAAGTCCCGCCACTGACTGAGCCGGGTCCATTGCCAAGAGGCACTTTCTCGTAGTATGCCCTGAGTTAGGCTAAGAAACCTACAGGGAACTGCAATTGTGTCCGAGGTTGCAATAAACCTAGTCGACGTGACTTTACATCTTACTGGACTCTGTGGTTATTGGGGGTTCTCGTCGGGTCTGCTGTGTCAGCTATCTGCGCAGAGCTGGGGCAGCACACAGAGGGAACACACGCACACAGCCGAGTGATATCAACATTGGAGAAAGCAGAGCACCACACTGGTAGCACTCTGACAACACTTCTGACAACACTGGTGACCCCGACCGCTGATCTGGTGAGTGTTTAACCTGCCGTGGTAAGAATCGCAATCCAACATGGCAGCAAACCTCGAGCTAGGGAACCCCCGATCCCCTCCCTTTTTTTCCCCACGGAGTTTGCTAACTCCTGGAACTGCTGGATTGCCAGTAAAGGGTGTGGAAGCAGGGAAAGAATTACTAAGGATTTGACGGGGATCTTAATGCATGTCAGTCAGTTAGCAAGAGTTAGCCCAGCTGTAACCCTAATGACGTGAGACTTCTAGAAGGAAGGATAGTGTGAGGCAGAGGGAAAGAACTGTGTAAAAAGTTATTACGACCTTGTAACTGATAACCAAATATGCAGCCTGGTGTCTTCTAGGAGTGAGAAAACAAGATAGCAGAATGGCTTATGTATAAACAAAATGAAGTTGTTGCTCTTTATTGTCTGTATTATTGGTAGTTATTGTCTGTAACAAAAGTATAAAGGCTTGCTGTAATTGTTTACCAGTTGAGAGACCTGTCCGGGACTGGGGCGACCCTGTGTCCTATGGCACTCTCTCCCTCCATTGTAATTACTGGAGAAATAATAAAGTATTTGATTTTGCTGCACCCAAAAGAAAAAGCGAGAACTGAGTTTTTCTCCGACAATTTGGGGGCTCGTCCGGGATGGCAACACCCACGGACCCACAGACGGCTACTACGGATCATTCCCCTTCGAACCCCATAGCGCCACATGAGAGGTATGAGACCTTTTGAAATCTCTATTGGGGTATCGGAGGAGGAATGTCCGTGAGGACGTCTGTCTCTGTTGGGCTCACGCCATCTGAACTTATTGACTGTGCAGCAAGATCAGCTGCAGAGTGGTATTGGGGAAAGGCCCCAACAAGGTTAGTTTATAACAGTATTGGGAACTGCTGAGTTGGCCAACAAGCAGGGGTGAGCTGGAGCCGGTTCACACCGGTTCACGCGAACCCGTTGTTAAATTTAGAAGCGGTTTTAGAATCGCTTGTTAACTAGCTTCCCTGCGAGGGAAGCTTTGATGGGCTCTGCCTGGGAAGCCTGTAATTCCTCCTCCCGGCCGCCGGGGGGCGCTGCGCTGTGCTGCGAGAGCCATGTGAGCTGCCTCCTGGCCCTGTTGCTGCTCCTGCTCTTTGGACCTCTGGCCCTGGGACTCCTGCTGCTGCCTGGTGAGTCCCAGGCTGCGTCCTGCTGCTCCCAGCCCCGTGTGAGTATCTGCGCCTCCCCGCCTTCCTGCCACAGCCACCCCCTGCCCCCAGCCAGCCCCTGCCACCCCTGCCCCAGCCACCCCTGCACGCAGCTACCCCCAGCCAGCCCCAGCCAGCTCCTGCCCCCAGCCAGCCCCTGCTCCCAGCCAGCCCCAGCCACCCCTGCCCCACCTCCTGCCCACAGCCGCCCCCCTTCCCACAGCTACCCGCAGCCAGCCCCTGCCACCCCCTGCCCCCAGCCCGCCCCCAGCGTGAAAAACTGTGGAACATGGGAGGGGTAGCTGTCCGTGAAATGTTTGTAGAGACTTGAGCTCAAGAATGGTAGAGCTTATGTTCTGTTAATGTGGCTAGTGGAACTAATGACGGGCCCAGGTGGGGTAGAAGATCTTGCTTATTGCTTTTGATTTGTGGGCTATATCATTTGGTTTGGACTTTGGTTACCTCAGAAAGGGGATGGAATTGAATGTGACCTGGCTGGAGGGCCGAGTCCCCATCCTAGACAACCAGAGTGTGAAGGAGGAGATGGGCTGAAGTTGCTGCAGTGCTGGGCCCTGTCATGAGGAGGTGTCTCTGGAAGAGCGAGTCTTGTAACAGCTCTGCTGTTCTTGAATGTTTCCTTCACATTTTAAAACAGGAGAACAGAGTGAGGAAAACCCTCCTCATAGCCACCTGCTGTTTCATGGAGCATTGGAAGGCTTCTGACAAGAAGTACTTATACCCTGAGCCTGACAGCGGATATCTCGATCAGATAGGACACCCTGCACTGAAAATGCTGCAGCATGAGTTTGAGCATCAGACAATGCCACCCTGTTAAGATGGTGGGGGGGGGGGTGTTTGCTGACAAGATAACTTACTTCCGTTCCAGAACTTGGAATAGACAGAGGGCAAACTGTACAGGTGGCTGGGGAAGGAGGAGAGGAGTATGTGCAGTGTGGTTATGACCTAAGTTGGGGGTGCTCAAGGAAGTGAACTGTTGGCTCCGTGAGGACAGGCTACTCACTGCAGTGTGGTTACTGAGAACAGTTTTAGCAAAGGCGATTTTTCTGTCCTAGCAGAGAGAAGCATCTTACAGCATTCCTAGTGCAGAGATTGATTAGTTATCCTCAAAAAGAACAGGAGAACTTGCGGCACCTTAGAGTAACAAATTTATTTGAGCATAAGCTTTTACATGCTACTTCATGGGATGAATGCAGGGGAAAATACAGGAGGAAGATATCTATCTATCTATCTATCTATCTATACACAGAGAACATGAAACAATGCGTGGAGGGTCAGAAGGAGAGGCCCCGAGATAGGACAGACTCTTCTGCTGGGCTAAGAGAATAGCTGGAAAGATTAACAATATTGTTGGTGGGTTAAGGATCCACTGTTGTGGCCCCTTGTGGTATGTAGTTAGTTTAGCTAGTTGAGTATCCTTTTCCTCTGTAGAGAAGCAAAGTGTGTGTTGTAAATGGCTTCTCTAGTTTTTGTAAAGTCCAGCCACGAGGAAGTTTGTGTGGAAGGTTGGTTTTGATGAGAGTATCCAGTTTGGAGAGTTCATTCTTAATCTTTCCCTGTTTGCTGTATAGGATGATGGTCAGGTGGTTCCGCAGTTTCTTTGAGAGTGTGTGGCACAATCTGTCAGCATAGTCTGTGTGATACGTCGATTGTAATGGATTTTTTACCCTCAGTCCTTTTGATATGATGTCCACCCGTTTGCATTTGGAAAGAAAGATGATGTCTGTCTGTATCTGTGCGAGATTTTATGAAATTGATGAATTTCCACTCCATACGGCTGAATTCAGTGCCTTGCATAATGACAGGTTTCAGAGTAGCAGCCATATTAGTCTATATTTGCAAAAAGTACAGGAGTACTGGTGGTACCTTAGAGACTAACAAATTTATTTGAACATAAGCTTTCGTGGACTACAGTCCACTTCATCGCATGCATGTAGTGGAAATACAGTAGGAAGATAGATATAGATATATAAACACAGAGAACCTGAAACAATGGGTGTTACCATACACACTGTAATGAGAGTGATCACTTAAGATGAGCTATTACCAGCAGGAGAGAGAAGAACTTTTTGTAGTGGTAATCAAAACTTTATGTAATGACTCATACACTCCCCGTTTTTATTTAAGCCTAATGTAATGGTGTCCATTTGGCAAATTAATTCCAATTCAGCAGTCTCTGGCTGGAGTCTGTTTTTAAGTTTTATTGTTGTAATTTTGCGACTTTTAGGTCTGTAATCGAGTGACCAGGGAGTCTGAGGTGTTCTCTGACTGGTTTCTGAATGTTATAATGCTTGACGTCTTATTTGTGTCCATTTCTTCTTTTCCGTAGAGGCTGTCCGGGTTGGCCAATGTACATGGCAGAGGGACATTGCTGGCCCATGATGACATTTATCACATTGGTAGATGTGCAGGTGAATGAGCCTCTGACAGTGTGGCTGATGTGATTAGGTCCAATGATGATGTGCCCTGAATAGATATGTGGACAGAGATGGCAAAGGGCTTTCTTGCAGGGATAGATTCCCGGGTTAGTGTTTTTGTTGTGTGGTCTGTGGTTGCTGCTGAGAATTTGCTTCAGGTTGAGGGGCTGTCTGTAAGCCAGGACTGTCCTGTCTCCCAAGATCTGTGAGAGTGATGGATCGTCCTTCAGGAGAGGTTGTAGATCCCCAGAGCAGTGCCGCTGATTGGAAGGGTATGTTGTCCCAAAATGTGAAATAGTTATGGGTGAGGAAAAAGCCACAAAGTTCGGCCCCCATGTTTGCCGTGACTTAGAACAACGCTTCCTCAGCTCTCGTCTCCTAACGCCCCTGCTTTCCTTGCGCTTGTTCTAAGTCACGGCAAACCTGGTGGCCGAACTTTGTGACTTTGTCCTCACCCATAACTAGTTCACATTTGGGGACAACATATACCTTCCAATCAGCGGCACTGCTATGGGGACCCGCATGGCCCCACAGTATGCCAACATTTTTATGGCTGACTTAGAACAACGCTTCCTCAGCTCTCGTCCCCTAACGCCCCTGCTCTACTTGCGCTACGTTGATGACATCTTCAGCATCTGGACCCATGGAAAAGAAGCCCTTGAGCAATTCCACCAGGATTTCAAAAATTTCCACCCCACCATCAATCTCAGCCTGTACCAGTCCACACAAGAGATCCACTTCCTGGATGCTACAGGGTTAATAAGCGATGGTCACATAAACACCGCCCTATACCGGAAACCTACGGAGCGCTCTACTTACCTACATGCCTCCAGCTTTTATCCAGACCACACCACACGATCCATTGTCTACAGCCAAGCTCTACGATACAATCGCATTTGCTCCAACCCATCAGACAGAGACAAAAACCTACAAGATCTCTATCAAGTGTTCTTATAACTACAATACCCACCTGCTGAAGTGAAGAAACAGATAAACAGAGCCAGAAGAGTACCCAGAAGTCACCTACTACAGGACAGACCCAACAAAGGAAGTAACAGAACACCAGTAGCCGCCCCATTATCCCTCAACTAAAACCTCTCCAGCACATCATCAAGGATCTACAAGCTATCCTGAAGGATGATCCACCACTCTCACAGATCTTGGGAGACAGGCCAGTCTTTGCTTGCAGTCAGCTCCCGAACCTGAAGCAAATTCTCACCAGCAACCGCAGACCACACGACAAAAACACTAAGCCAGGAACCTATCCTTGCAACAAAGCCCCTTGCCAACTCTCTGTCCACATATCTACTCAGGGGAAACATCATAGGACCTAATCACATCAGCCACACTATCAGAGGCTCGTTCACCTGCACATCTACCAATATGATATATGCCATCATGTGCCAGCAGTGTCCCTCTGCCATGTACATTGGCCAAACCGGACAGTCTCTACGGAAAAGAAGAAATGGACACAAATCATTAAATAAGGCTTAAATAAAGACTGGGAGTGGATGGGTCATTACACAAGGTAAAACAATTTCCCCATGTTTATTCTCTCCCCCCCCCACCCCACCCACACAAACACTGGTCTTCACAACTTCTTGTCCACTGCTGCAAATAGACCATTTTGATTACCACTACAAAAAGTTTTTTCTTCTCTTTGAATATATATCTATATCTATCTTCCTACTGTATTTTCCACCTCATGAATCCGATGAAGTGGGCTGTAACCCACAAAAGGTTATGCTCAAGTAAATGTGTTAGTCTCTAAGGTGCCACAAGTACTCCTGTTCTTTTTGCGGCTACAGACTAACACGACTGATGCCCTCCAGTAGCACTGGTTTTGAACGGAGAGAATGCAGATGGATTTTGATCCCCGATAGCAGCTGTTTCTTTGTGCTGGTATAGTATAGAGTTTGCAGGGAAGGCTCAGAACTGCAGTATAGTTTACCTGCCAGACATCATGTGGTGGAATTTGAAACGGCATGGCCACGGGGACCATCCCTGGTGGTGTGTAGTCTCTCATCTGGTGACTGCTGGGAAGACAAAAAGCAACAAACAGGAACTTAGTAATAGCTTTAAAAAGAAGGAAGTTTCAGAGTCTTTGCTATGATGAGACATCAGGGACAAATGGCTTTTTCCTTCTCTTTTAAATGGATTGCTTTGTACAAAGGCCATTCCTCATGGTATTAGCACTGTGTGGTGTATATATACCCATAGAACTATAACCAGCTATGGTACAACAGCCTCCTCTGAGACAATATTTAGAAAAGGATAGGAATAAAAACCCTGATGGAAGCCTCTCTACTGTGTTTCAATGAACTGGGGAGAGCATTCCATGAAGATGACCTGCTGGAAACTGGGAAAAGAGATGATCTGAGAGAGAGTTGGAATGTCCCTTGGCTGTGGGACCCAGGAAGAAATAGGATCCTGCTTGATCTTTTACATCCTCTCTCCCTCCCCTTGGGCACCAGTCATTGCTACTTACTTTAAAGGCGGGCTGGACCCATGGATTTCCATGAGGAGCCTGAAAGAGAAGGGAAAGCAGAGTTAATGTCACACAACCTAGAAGTATATTAGTCTGCTAAACATCAAGTGTTTTGGGAGAGGGGTTCCTTCTCAAATGTTGACACATTCACTTGGTATAATTCTCCGCCTAGAAGACCTACAGGCGCTCACGCAGCTCCCTTGATTCTAAAGTGGTGTTAGAAAAAGAAATCACCTTAGTGACTGAAGTGCTGAATTCTCATTCTCATCTTCATTAATGACTGTACATATTTCTCAGTTATCCCTGCCCATAATAACTCAGCAAAAGATGGTTTGCTCTTTCTTATACTATTTACATCTCATGTGTACCAAACACCCTTAGTGATTTGGTTGTAAAGCATCACTTCTCTTTAGAGCAAAACCAATCCTGGCAGTGTAAGGAAGGAAACAATGCTGAGAAAAGTGAGGCTGGTTTGATACTAATGATGTTGCATCTCCTGCAAGCAGACAGATTTGTCTGTCTCCAAATGGCCACTGGTGGTAGCTGCCTAGCATGGGAATAGAGAACTGCTGTGGAGGGCATGTCAAGCTGTGGGGTTGGATGTTTGCAAGTTCTCTTCCACCTCCCCCTATAGTATAATGGCAGTGGGTCACACAGTCAACATTTCATCCTCTTTGTCTTCTCTGAAATATAGTTCTAGTTTGTTGTGGCTGGAAATGCAGGATGTGGCCTCCAAAGAGGCACAAGGAGATTTTAAGAAGCACTAAATGTTTCATAATCGTTCAGCAAACTGAATGCTG
Source organism: Mauremys reevesii (assembly GCF_016161935.1). Taxonomy (NCBI): domain Eukaryota; kingdom Metazoa; phylum Chordata; order Testudines; family Geoemydidae; genus Mauremys; species Mauremys reevesii. Next base: position 384,636 of record NW_024100870.1, read on the forward strand.
CTGCTGCTGCTAAAAAAAAAGACATCCTCTGAAAAATGCAAGAAGGTGCAGCAAACAGCACATTCAGTCATCCAGTTCAATCCTCCCCTAGAGAACTGTAGAAATCACTTACCTCCTGACCCTCCGAAAGGAGAGGAAGTAATATGGCTGCTCTTTAGCTGCGCAGAGTTGCTGAAAAAAGAGAGAAGGCATTCATTAGATGGGGAAGACAGCTGCTACCGAATTGAGGAGATCGGGGGACATGGTTTGAGCTCAATAGCTTGTCCTTCAGAGGGACTTGACATTAAGAGTGGACCAAGCTGGGGTGTCTGTAAAATTAACGGCAATTATTGCATTCTTCCATGGTGCTGCTGGCCAGTTCCCAGCCCTCTCCATTCTTCTTTCCGAACCCCACCATTCAATGGGCTAAAGTGAGGCATGAGAGGGTGTGAGTCATGGAAGTCCACACCACATTTAAGAGTTGACATGTTTTTATTTCTGCTCCTCGTCATCTAGAGCTCACTTGCCACATTGTCCCTTTAGGGGCACCCTCTGACTCTGTGCAAATTCAGGGTGTTCACAGCTCCCCTCCACCCTCCCTGGCCTGTAGCTACAAGCTCACAGACAATCCTGTAATCTTCCCTAGCGGATATTAATTGAAAGATTCCATAGTTGTTTTTTGGATGCTACCATTTTTGTTCAAACTCCTCCACCTAACTCTCCTTTTCAGTTCTTAGTTATTCAGGATAGTAAGGAACAGGGCAGATCCAACTGCAGACATTGGCAGTTAACTTGTTTGCCATAGCAATGACTGAGCCATCAAAGCATTGCACAAATGATATAATAAAAAAAAGACATTTCCCACTCAGCAAAGGAAAGGGATAGGAGAGAATAGGACTATCACTACACAGATAGTAGCAGGATGAGGTTGGGAGGGAGGAAAAGGACTGTTTGCATTGCAAGAAGATGTTAAGAGGAGGAAGAATGGTTGGGGCCTGTTGGTGGTCAGACAAAACCCCATCTTTCCTAAAACAACTGCAGAGAATTTGTCTTGTGAGTGCATTTTTTTAGAAGGGTGGCAACCGTATTCCATGGCTGCACTCAAAACCTTGTATGTATATGTACATCTACCCACTTGCCCTCCCTCTCCATGTGCACACAGACAAAGAATCCTAATGCTCACTCTCTGGCAGAGGGTCCACTCTCTTCCAGCAAAGCTATGTACTGGCTGTAGATCTGTGCCTCTGACAGACCGGGGGCAGGAAAAGGAAGGTCATTTCTTAAAGACGCCCAGGAGGGAGCACTCATCCTAAAATAAAATGAACGACAAGGAAATATTAGCATCAGGGGAGCAATTCCCTTCTCTATCTCCTGCTTCCCCATATGATATGATCCATGTTAACAACACCACATGATCCCACCTCCCAGTAAGATCCCTGTTAATCCAATTTCCTTCCGTTTTCCAATGAAAGCTGTATTTTATTAACTAGCAGAAATATCAAAGCCTATTTTGGAAACCCATCTCCTAAGTATCTCAAAAGTCTCATATCACGTCATTGGGCGAGAGACTCACTGGTGTTCCTCTCCAATGGCTGCCTAACCCCTCCATGGCCTTCAGCCATCACAGCAGGTGCTTTGTTCCATCACACCTTAGTAACTCAGTCAGAGATTAGGGGCCTATTACAGGAGTGGGTTGCTGCGGTTCTGTGGCCTGCAATGTGCATGAGGTCAGATCACGATGATTCCTTCTGACCTTAACATCTGTGAGCTATTGTTGTTGCTCTTGGTCACAAAGGGAGAAAACTCCATCTCATCAGGGAGGAGGTAGGACGTTACTCAGAGGCATTGAATCTTAAGGAATATTCTCCTTACAAGTGATTATTGGGCTCTTTAAAGGAACTGTCTGTTGCTCCTTCCCCAGACTGGACAGTAGAAATGGCTTGATAAAGACCCTGACAACATAGTAGTTGTCTTCCTCACCTTGAGCCTGCCCTACAGTCTACAGTGAAACACAAACAGTGAAACTGTCATCAACCTAGAGATGCGAGTACTTCATTTTCTGTCCCTGACTCCCTTCTTTCTCCTCTTTGAAGAGGAGCCTCATCACTTGAAAAGCGAGTCCAATGCTGAGGGCCTGAGCCCTCCCAGAGTATTTTAAACCCAGACTTGACTGGGGTCTAGGCAGGATAGAGATCTCTGCCTGTGGGAAGTGTTTTTCAATGACTGCTGCATCCACACTTTCCGAATGGTGGGAGTTCGGCTCCCCGAAGTGCTGGATACTCAGGGGAGGAGGAAGCTGATCCCAGAATTACCTGCTGAATGAGGCTTGATATGCCTTTGTGGCATATAAGGAGCCTTCACTGGGCATAAAGAAGGCAGTGAGGGGCCAGAGGGATGCAGCAAATTTACTCCGGAGATGGGATCTGGCCCTCGATGGCGCCTTCATCCTAAATAATATGGAAACAACAAAATATTGGTAGTGAGTTCTCGATAATAATAATAAAGTATCAATAAGCACAGCAATTTAGGGACAGTGCTAGAAGGAAAACAGTGAAGAGTAGAGGAGCTAAATCATTGCTGACTCTAATATTGAACGGGAAACCCCATTGAAAATAGTGTCTTAATGCACCTTTCAGGTACCTAGAAAAAGGATATTGAGGAACGGGATCTCTGAGAGGAACCCAGACATTCAGCAACACAACAGTCAAGAGATTAAGAAGGAGACAGATTAAGAAGGAGACATGATTCGTTCTATACTAAGAGCTGCCTGCAGGGTTATCTGGGAAGCTGTCAGCCTCTGTGCCATTCGGAGACTGTTGGCTTAACTATGCGACTTTAACGCTCATCTTTCCCGACCGCCCACACGATATAATGTGTGTAATGCAAAACTCTTTTCTTACCAAGAATCCAGCGTTGATTTCACGTAATCCATCCTCCTCTGATGGTACTCCGATTGTAACTGGATAAAAAGAGACATTCACACTAGACATTAATCAAATTTTCTAGTGAGTTAAACGGCAATCTCTGACAAAAGGAGTAAATTGCCTAGAATAGGAATTGAGGTTCCATCACTGGAGATCTTGAGAAATGACTGAAATTAGTGTATTCTCTATTTTCCACACTGTAGATGATCTTGTAAGAGAGTTCCCTTTCATGTACTTTCTCGATACTGCTTTGCTTTGTACTGAGTTTATTTCTTCAAACCATCAGAAAGGGCTGTGTTTACTTCTGATGGTCCATGGAGAATAGATAAAGAAGAACGGAGTTAGTTGAATTGATGGGAGATTCATATAGTGGAGAATCTGAAATGATGTGGGTGGGGGTAGGAGGGGTAGAGTCGATGATCAGCCAAATTCCACCCAAACCTGATCAGCAAGGAAGCTACTCAGGAAAGGGTATGTTTCTCATCATGACTGTCATCTTGTTTTATTATCACAGTACTCTGCAGGAGCAAAATCCATAGATGCTCTGGTGATTGGTAATACATACAAACCTTTGATCACTAGCTAGGGAAGGGATTAGAATCGACATTCGAAGGACTTTCCCCCAGGTGATTATTGCCTCATAAATGACACAGGACAGGAATTTATCCAGCAATGATGTGATTTGTGCAGCTGGGCCTGGTAGTCAAACTGTTTCCATATCTCTCATACAACAGAAATATGGAAATCCTTCTCTTCAGAAGCCCCCAGTGAGCAAGTGTGACAATGGACTGCTCTGCTAGTTCCTTCAGGAGAAGTCCAAAATTAGGCTGGTAGCCCTTGGAAAGGCATGTAGCTTCTTTACCCCACACACCAGCTGCTTTTTCAATTCAGTTAATGTCCCACAAAATAAATGACAAACCAGCATTTTCAACCAAGAGTGAAATAACTCCTCTGCCTCGCTGTGGCCGTTAACTCTCCCAGAGCCCTTATGTAAAGAAACGTCATCATATGCAGCCCTCGGGGCTGCATTCCAGCATGTGCTCTTTGACCAGCCCTTTCCCAGATGTACCCATCATGCACCACAGAACTGGAGAATACACAGGGTGCTGCCCTCAGATCATCTAGGAGCTGCCTTAGGTATCTCATAAGTATGTCTGAAATCCCTAACCCAGGAAGCGGGCAGAACTTCTAAAATAGCTACAATTCAGCAACCCACTAATCAGCTCTTCCTGATACAAAGCTGAGCACTGACCTGAGCTGAATGCACTGATGGCTGGTCTTGGCCAGGGGACTTCATAATGAGGGGTGTGCCATGCCAACCAGGTCTGATCTCCATAAAAGGGCAACGGACATACAGCCTTGCCCTGCCTACACAAGCCTTTGTGATCATAGTGCCCTCTCTAGAGACTAGTCCAGTCAAAGCCCAATAGGAACTTACAAAAGGGTTGGTGTCTTTAAGGAAATATTGATAAATGTCCTTAAAGACCGAACTTTTCAAGAATGACTTTTTTGATACTAGTCAAAGTGCCTGCACTCAGCTAGCAACTAACTTGCTTCCAAGATTCTTAAAAGTGGCAACAATTATTAAGCCAGAATGTACACTGTGGAGTAGGTAACTATTATCTCTGTTTTAAAGATGGATAAACAGAGACTCAGTGATGATATTAGGATATTTATCAGCTATGAAAGAAATCACTTTCTGTTTCTGTGAATAAATATAGATGATATTAATAACATTTTCTACACTAAGGGTGTGATTGAAAGTTCACTGGAGTCCATAGGATCACCATTGAATGAATGCAATTGGTTTGGAATTAGCCCCTTAGATAACAAAACATTGTGCTTTCAAGGACCTCAAAATGCCAAAGAATAATTAATTCATAACTTTTTAATACTTACCATTATCCCCGTTTTCAGGATGAATAAAGTGAGACACCTCAAAGGTCGAGGATTGCCAAAATTAATGTTAATCAATGCCTGAAGTGAGTGAGGAGTTTTGCTTAATCCCGAATCTACCCACCAGAGCCCAAATGAGTGAGAATTCCTGCTGAATCTCCAGATGTAGTACAGCCCCCCCCCCAGACCCACCATGTGGACATTTTCTGAAAGCCACAATCTGATTAAAGTCAATGGGATTTTGGATTTTATTGTCCAAATGTATCAGTGAGCAGAGAACTCTGACTGACTATACTATAGTTGGACTCACCATGCCAGTGGACATTCTGCTAAAATTGCTCACATGCTGAGTTACAAGCTTGTATTTATTCCTTGTGTGTTACATGGGCATAGTGTAGCTTGACAAGGACAGAAGAAATGTTTTAAGAACTCCCTAACTAGTCTGAGACCCCTGTGAAACCACAACTCAATTAGTATATAGCTTACACTGCTGTGTTACATTGGCCATCTGAAAAAATTCACTTACTTCTATCACAGGCCTGTCTGCCAAGTCTCACACTGATTGAAATATCCCTCAGCGCCAACCAGTTCTCCCAGAGGCCAAGTTGAGCACTGACTTGAGCTCAGTGCCCCAGTAGCTATGTGTGAGCCCGGTGATGCCATAATGAAAGCTGTACCACAATCGCCATGACAACTAGGTGCTAACTCCTACCAGGGGAATATGTTGGGTCTTATGTATGTGTGCAGCCCTGCTTGGTCTGCCCAAGTTTTTGTGATTATCTTGCCCTCTCTAGCCCAGAAAGAGGATAAAAGCCCAAATGTTAAGGAGATCTGAGAGTGATGCTTCTTTCGTTCAAGTGACCGAGGCCCTTTTTTTGAATTTATGATCCTGAGAGCTTAGCACAGGGAGCATAAAGTACCTGGCTTCTGTTGTGTCTGTCTGCATTCAGCCTCCGATTTAGTAACATCTGGGACCGTAGTTAATTCTAGCGGAGTTTGGAAGAGGAGCTTGAGAATCAGGAGAGCTGGTTTCCCATTGTAGTTATGCTCCTGGTTGTCTGTGACTTGCCAAAGTTACTGAACAACCCTGCCCCAGGGATAGAATGGGGATAAAAGCACCTAGACTCTTCTTTTAGGTAAAGCAGTGTGTTTTTCATTCCTAGGATGCTTTGGGGGAGGGCCAAATAATTATTTTGTGCTCTAGGGGTGCATTGAGAGCAGAGTTCAATTGATTTGGATCACTGGTGAGAAGTAGGGAGAGGGGTTTGGCCCAATCTATGAATCTTCTCTTAATTCTATTGATTACTTCAGAATTCCCAGTTCTCTCTCTGAGGTTTGACAGGTTCTTGTCCCAAGATCAGGCCTAGTATGATTAAAATTCCTATTTAGTTGGGAACCCTGATGTGCACAGTTGCAACACTTACATTTTAGGAACCCTTCCGCATTTACAGTAGTTAATACATTTAGCAAAGTCACAAACACTCTAACCCAGCAAGGTAGATAGAGGTGATACAGAATGTACATCTGAACATCCATATACTCACACCATCCTTGGAGAACAACCTGATATACTAGCCATCACCTTCCTTATCATCACCAGTGGCTATCATCCTAGTATCTCCCAAGGGCTACATTTCTCTTTCCTCCTGCAGGCAGGCTGGGTAACAACTTTGATCCTATGTTATGCTGATGCCACTATGTCCGAAGTATATTCAGTGGGAGTTTCGTGCCTCTTCCTTATTTGAATGTCCTCGCTCTGCTCACGTTGGGTTGCCCTTCTCCTCTAGGTTAGTTTATTAACGATCTCAGCTTTTGTAAGAGACATCAATTCGTTGCCATGGCACTGTTTTGGTCAGACTTCTGCAGATGTTCTATCCTAAGATATCCAAAAGCTGGTGTTAGCTCATGTTTGTGTGGGTCGCTGGTGTTGTTATGGACCGACTTCTCCCTTCAAACTCTGTTCCCAGTTCCCCCAAACTTAAGGGCAACCGTTCAGCCATTTCTCTGAGCCAGACTTGGAAGGCTTCAAGCCTTATGCTAACTGCTGCAGCCAGTGTCTTGTAGGCTAGAAGCCTGTAGGTTCCTTTTGTTACTGCCAATTAAAATAAATGCTAAAGCTGGTTCTATGGACTACAAGAGGGAGAGTGAATTTCCTTTTTGTGATTGGGGTGAGTTTGGGGGAGTTGGAGGAGTTGCTTTTTTTAGGAGTAATTTTTTTTTTTTTTTTGGTGGGAGGGGAAGTTGAATTAGATTTGTCTGTTTGGGTGATGATTTGGGTGTGGTTGCTAGGAGAGGCAATGGCATTGTCTTTTGTTACTCCAGAGTGTAGGGCTGGGAGCTGAAATGGGTTTAATTGCTAGGACATGTTTGGCTTGCATTAGCCCCAAGAGAAACACACATGAAAAGCTTTGATAATAAAGCCTCTATAATCAAAGCCTCTACAATAAGCACGTTTTTATGTCCTTTGGGGCTAATGCAAACCAAACAGTTTGGGGATCCTTCGTTTGTTTAGGAAGTAGGGCTGTCAAGAAATTTTAAAAATTAGTTGCGATTAATTGCGGTGTTGAACAATAATAGAATACAATTCATTGAAATATTGTTGGATGTTTTCTACATTTTCAAATATATTGATTTCAGTTACAATGTAGAATACAAAGTGTGCAGTGCTCAGTTGGTATTTTTCATATTTTTCTAACAAATATTTGCACGGTAAAACCCAAAAGAAATAGTAATTTTCAATACCTCATACAAGTACTCCTACAAGTACTGTAGTACAATCTCTTTATCAATGAAGTTAAACGTGCAAATGGCACCGTTGCAGCTGGCGTCGCAAGATAGTTACATGCCAGATGTGCTAAAGATTCATATGTGCCTTCATGCTTTGATCACCATTCCAGAGGACGTACATCCATACTGATGACGGGTTCTGCTCCATAATGATCCAAAGCAGCGAGGACTGGCGCATGCTCATTTTCACCTCCTGAGTCGATACCACCAGGAGAAGTTTGATTTTCTTTTTTGGTGGTTTGGGTTCTGTAGTTTTTGCATCGGAGTGTTGCTCTTGTAAGACTTCTGAAAGCATGCTCCACGCCTTGTCCCTCTCAGGTTTTGGAAGGCACTTCAGATTCTTCAACCTAATATTGCTGAGCATTGTGACAAAGTTCCTCCTCTACCTTGGTGGGTCCTGCGCTTATTGGCGGATTTCCTCACCTCAGTGATACTCCCCTCTGGTGGAACCCACAGTCTGGGTCAACTCCTCCTGAGTCTGATCAGGAGTAGCCAGGTTTGGGGGGAACCCGGGCCCACTCTCTACTCCGGGTTCCAGCCCAGGGCCCTGTGGATTGCAGCTGTCTATAGTGCCTCCTGTAACAGCTGCATGACAGCTACAACTCCCTGGGCTACTTCCCCATGGCCTCCTCCAAACATCTTCTTTATCCTCACCACAGGACCTTCCTCCTGGTGTCTGATAATGCTTGATTGTATGATAGTTCTTCAATCCTCCAGTAGCACACCCTCTCAGTCTCAGCTCCTTGTGTCTCTTGCTCCCAGCTCCTCACATGCACTTCTCTCCTCTGGCTCCTCCTCTCCTGATTGGAGTGAGCTCCTTTTTAAACCAGGTGCCCTGATTAGCCTGCCTTGATTGTCTGCAGGTGTTCTAATCAATGTAGCTATCTCCAGTGCCTTCTAGAAAGATCTTAATTGGCCCCAGGTGCCTTGATTAACCTGGAGCAACTGCCATTTGGTTACCATGGTACTAGGGATTTGTTTAGCCTGGGGCTAACATACTTGTTCCTCAGTACTTTACTGTAGCCCTCCGGCCTTGCCCCATCACAGCGTATACATTACAAAAGTAGGCTAAAGGTCACAGCCGCTGAATGTAGGTAAAAGGGTCATAACTGAATGAATGTAGGCTAAAGGTTAGGAAAGTTTTAAACAATGATTGACAGATAATGGCCCACATGGGCTGACAGGCAGCTAGCCAACAGAATGTAAACAAGTAGGATGATATAACAGATAACCAATGAAATGCTGAGTCTAAAAATAGATAGCATTCCCAGGATAAAAGAAATGTTTACTTTTTGAGGAAAACAGAGGTAGACCAGCCTGAGAAGCGATATCTGTATAACACATGGCAGATTCCCTAACGGGACAGATAACAGTTTGGGTGTTTTTGTGGAAAACATAATTGTGGTCACGACGAGAACCAAAAAACACAATCCTGTAAGTGAGAGGATAGGAACTAGAGTTATAATCTGCATTCCCGCCATAGTCTCCGAGTTAGCCAGGGAATTTAGCACTCAGGTATTATTATCTGGCTAAGTGTGCAAAATAACATAAAAAAGTGTCAGCAAAGAAAGGAAAATTGAATGGTAATAAATTTAGGTTAGGAAAAATGGGGTTAGAGGATTTTGTTTTAAAATATCAGAATGGCCCTTGGAAGCCTGGTGCTTTTATTGGACCTGATGAATATCGCCAATTATATGAGCAATGGGATAAGCCTAATTAAAAAGGGAATCTGTACAGGAGGCCCAAACAAAAAGGAAAATAAAAGGCTGCCCTACATGGTTAACAAAAATGCTTTAACACATGAAGCCCAGGCTCTAGCCACGCAGAAAGAGGCAAGTGAGGCACACATAGACCAGGACAAGATAAGGTAGGAAGTGGCGGAGTGAAAACAAAAAGTGTTAGATGGGCAAGCTGTAGTGAGAGCTGTGCTTACAGATGTCGAGGAGGAAAATAAGCATAGAAAAGAGGCCTGTCAGTGACAAAATTATGCTCTGAAAAGTGAGTTGCAAGTGAGAAAAGGAGCGAGAGTGGCAGCAAAGTGGCCACAAGGGAGAAATTGGGATGGTGATTTCCCCGGCTTGCACAATAAAGAGGAAGGGACCAATCCTTGGGTTAGGGATTCCTCCAATTTGTACAATGAGGGTGTAGCGCTCCTCTGCACCTGGTTACCTCCTTTAATGCCAATCCGCTTACAGGTTTCGATGAACAGGGCTGGGTTCTTTTGGATCCCGCCACCCATTCAGCAGGGTGTATCTTTTCTCTTTGTTTTTTTCCCCTATGAAATTATATGGTGGTGCCTCCACCTCCCTCGCTTCTTCCTGGCAGGGTCACCAGGGCAGCTTGGGCAGAAAATTCCACCTACAGAGTAATCTCCACTTACTTGCCAGATAGTTGGAGACTTCCAGGAAATAACACAAACGCATAAGAATATGTTCCACACAATAATTATCTTAAACAGGAGACAAATACAACATAACAGGGTGAAACACTATTTTTAGGGTCACCGGTGCCCACACTGAAAATACCTGTGACTCGATGGAACAAGTGTAAAATTTGTGTCCTGTTGGTACGCGCACTTTGCTGGGGCCCTTGATGACCTATACAATTCTTCTCTGCAGTGGTTAACCAGTGTGGCTGACTGAGTTCAGTACAGTCCAAAATACAAAAGAAAGAGCGGCCATCCCCGAAAAGGAAGATTGAGAAGGTATCAGTTTCCGACAATGGTCCTCAGCAAAGAGGGGGCCAACAAAATAAAGGGAAGGTCAAAGTTCTAAAAGGGAAAAATGGAGAGCCCTTGATTCATTCAGGAGTTTGGTTTGGAAGCGACTGTTGTGATATGAGAGAAGGGACCAAACTGACAGGTTATCTATCCACTGCCGAGCTGCTGGAAGCTGAGCAGATCAGAAGGGAGCTGAACCCCACCATCAGAGAAGTAGCCTACGGAGGCCAGATGCCCCCAAGCTCTCCAGGGTCAACACAAGATCATGCCGATGGCATATTTTCATCAGGATACCTGGGAGCCCTACAAAAGATGTGAAACTTACTAATGGAAAATATTACAAGTATTTAATAAATCAGAGAGTAAAATTCCATTTAAAAATAGTGGAGTGTATAGTTGTTTAAAAAGAATAATCAAATTATCTAGTTATCATTAGAAGTCTTGCAGTTAGACTAGTAAGTAATCCCAATTCTCTGTCTTTACTTAGGATAGAGGAATTACCAGAAAAGAAAAGAATTCAGAAGAATGGACCAGGAGTTCCAGGAGCAGGCAAGGATTGGTACAGTTTACAGATTCTGTTTATTTCAAGAGCACCCCCTCTTTAAAACTATGTCCAGGAATAGTAACACAGCTCATGGTGGATTAGTGGGGAAGGCTAATGACTCAAGTAGTCATTGAGGAAGGTGTTTATAGCCAGTGGTGCTATCTGACTAGGGAGGCCACTCCCTCTCATCGAAGTGTCCCAGATAGTAACCAATGAATGTTTAGAAATGATTCCCCAGTATCCTGGAAGACAATATTTGGGATCAATGGATATAGAAGTTTAGTCCCCTTAAGTTCTTTTATGAGATTCCAAATAGGGACAAAAGATTTACAAGGATGATTTTTATTAAAGAGCATAGGAAACTATGGTGTTATCGGTATTGATATTAAACAAAACCTCAATGTTACAATTGATTTAGTAAATAAAGGTTCTCTGGAAAGTTACACATTTTTACTAGTTGTGTATATTGTTACAATTGTTCTTTCATTATTTGTTTAAATAACAAACTATATTTAATAAAAGAAAGCTTTGGAAAAGAAGATGCGTAGTGTTGTTTTAAAATGAGGAATGGGATACCAAAAATCCATTGCGTAATTGATGAATAAGAGGAATGTAATTTACTTTTTTACACTAGGAGGGGATAAAACCTTTGTTTATTTGGAAGACGGAAGTGTGTTTTCATGTTAAAAAACCTAGTGACATAAGAATTAAAACAGAAAATGTCATGTATAGGTACAGGTATGTACCTTGTATACTAACCAAAGCATTCAGAGAATAAAAGCGGGACAACAAGAATATACCGTGCCCCTATTTAAAAAAAAAAAAACAAACAAAAAAGCCAACCAACAAACACAAAGAGCACAACCATTACAGCTCCAGAAGCATCTTGAGAAAAAAAATTTGGGATTGTTAAGAGATACTAGTTTAGTTAAGAAATATTACCCCAAATTAACAATCAATTGAAAGTGAAAGATATCCAATTAAAAATGAAAATGTATTCATTAGGCTAGACTAGGTAAAAGAAAGAAGAAACTAATAAAATAGCCCTGAGAAATGTGATCAATATTAAAAAAGAGAATAAAACTAAAATGGATCTTGCACCCACAAGAGTGACAGATAAAATAAAGCCAGTCCCACTATCTATCTATTGATAGATAGATAGATAGAAAAGGGGGGCATCAAAATGGTTTCACGTCTCTCAACTATAGTAATAGGAGGAAGATTCTGAAAAGAATTGCAAATATAACTGTGTACCTAGTTGTTAATCGAATGTTTGGACTCCCGAGAGAAGTGAGAAGATTTTTCTATTATTTCTTTTATAGGTAAAAGAAGAACACGTCCGACCCAGATAATACCAGATAAACCGCTGGGACTAGGTGATCCTAGTGTGCTGTTAAGGGGAAATTCGTATCCTAACTCAAACAAATTAAATCGTGATTAATCGCAGTTTTAATCGCACTCATAAAAATAGAATACCAACTGAAATTTATTAAAAATTTTGGATGTTTTCTACATTTTCAAATAGATTGATTTTGATTACAGCACGTGTTCTATTATTATTTTTATTACAAATATGTACCCTGTAAAACGATAAGCAAAAGAAATGGCATTTCTCAATTCACCTCATACAAGTATTCTAGTGCAATCTCTGTCATGAAAGTGCACCTTACAGTGTACAGGCATGTTCCAAAAAATAACTGCACTCAAAAGTAAAACAATGTAAAACTTTAGAGCCGACACGTCCACACGGTGCTACTTCTTGTTCAGCCAATCCCTAAGACTAAGAAGTATTTTGACATTGAAAGGACATAATGCTGCCCACTTCTTATTTACAATGTCACCTGAAAGGAGAACGGGCATTTGCATGGCACCGTTGTAGCCGGCATTGCAAGATAGTCACGTGCCAGATGTCCGAAATATTTGTATGCCCCTTCATGTTTCAGCCACCATTCCAGAGGACATGGTTTCATTCTGATGACACTCCTTAAAAGATGTCTTAATTAAATTCGTGACTGAACTCCTTGGGGGAGAATGGTATGTCTCCTTCTCTCTTTTACCCACATTCTGCCCTATGTTTCATGTTCTAGCAGTCTCGGATGGTGACCTAGCATGTTGTTCGTTGTAAGAACACTTTTACTGCAGATTTGACAAAATGCAAAGAAGGTACCAATGTGAGATTTCTAAAGATAGCTACAGACCTCAAGCCCAAGGTTGAAGAATCTGAAGTGCCTTCCAAAACCTGAGAGGGACAAGGCGTGGAGCATGCTTTCAGAAGTCTTACAAGAGCAACACTCGATGCAAAAACTACAGAACCCAAACCACCAAAAAAGAAAATCAAACTTCTCCTGGTGGTATCGACTCAGGAGGTGAAAATGAGCATGCACCAGTCCTCGCTGCTTTGGATCATTATGGAGCAGAACCCGTCATCAGTATGGATGTACGTCCTCTGGAATGGTGATCAAAGCATGAAGGCACATATGAATCTTTAGCACATCTGGCATGTAACTATCTTGCGACGCCAGCTGCAACGGTGCCATTTGCACGTTTAACTTCATTGATAAAGAGATTGTACTACAGTACTTGTAGGAGTACTTGTATGAGGTATTGAAAATTACTATTTCTTTTGGGTTTTACCGTGCAAATATTTGTTAGAAAAATATGAAAAATACCAACTGAGCACTGCACACTTTGTATTCTACATTGTAACTGAAATCAATATATTTGAAAATGTAGAAAACATCCAACAATATTTCAATGAATGGTATTCTATTATTGTTCAACACAATTAATCGCAACTAATTTTTAAAATTTCTTGACAGCCCTACTTCCTAAACAAACGAAGGATCCCCAAACTGTTTGGTTTGCATTAGCCCCAAAGGACATAAAAACGTGCTTATTGTAGAGGCTTTGATTATAGAGGCTTTATTATCGAAGCTTTTCATGTGTGTTTCTCTTGGGGCTAATGCAAGCCAAACATGTCCTAGCAATTAAACCCATTTCAGCTCCCAGCCCTACACTCTGGAGTAACAAAAGACAATGCCATTGCCTCTCCTAGCAACCACACCCAAATCATCACCCAAACAGACAAAACTAATTCAACTTCCCCTCCCACCAAAAAGCATTCATTTTATTTGGCAGTAACACAAGGAACCTACAGGCCTCTAGCCTACAAGACACTGGCTGCAGCAGTTAGCATAAGGCTTGAAGCCTTCCAAGTCTGGCTCAGAGAAATGGCTGAACAGTTTGCCCTTAAGTTTGGGGAACTGGGAACAGAGTTTGAAGGAGAAGTCGGTCCATAACAACACCAGCAACCCACACACGAACATGAGCTAACACCAGCTTTTGGATATCTTAGGATAGAACATCTGCAGAAGTCTGACCAAAACAGTGCCATGGCAACGAATTGATGTCTCTTACAAAAGCTGAGATCGTTAATAAACTAACCTAGAGGAGAAGGGCAACCCAACGTGAGCAGAGCGAGGACATTCAAATAAGGAAGAGGCACGAAACTCCCACTGAATATACTTCGGACATAGTGGCATCAGCATAACATAGGATCAAAGTTGTTACCCAGCCTGCCTGCAGGAGGAAAGAGAAATGTAGCCCTTGGGAGATACTAGGATGATAGCCACTGGTGATGATAAGGAAGGTGATGGCTAGCATATCAGGTTGTTCTCCAAGGATGGTGTGAGTATATGGATGTTCAGATGTACATTCTGTATCACCTCTATCTACCTTGCTGGGTTAGAGTGTTTGTGACTTTGCTAAATGTATTAACTACTGTAAATGCGGAAGGGTTCCTAAAATGTAAGTGTTGCAACTGTGCACATCAGGGTTCCCAACTAAATAGGAATTTTAATCATACTAGGCCTGATCTTGGGACAAGAACCTGTCAAACCTCAGAGAGAGAACTGGGAATTCTGAAGTAATCAATAGAATTAAGAGAAGATTCATAGATTGGGCCAAACCCCTCTCCGTACTTCTCACCAGTGATCCAAATCAATTTAACTCTGCTCTCAATGCACCCCTAGAGCACAAAATAATTATTTGGCCCTCCCCAAAGCATCCTAGGAATGAAAAACACACTGCTTTACCTAAAAGAAGAGTCTAGGTGCTTTTATCCCCATTCTATCCCTGGGGCAGGGTTGTTCAGTAACTTTGGCAAGTCACAGACAACCAGGAGCATAACTACAATGGGAAACCAGCTCTCCTGATTCTCAAGCTCCTCTTCCAAACTCCGCTAGAATTAACTACGGTCCCAGATGTTACTAAATCGGAGGCTGAATGCAGACAGACACAACAGAAGCCAGGTACTTTATGCTCCCTGTGCTAAGCTCTCAGGATCATAAATTCAAAAAAAGGGCCTCGGTCACTTGAACAGAAAGAAGCATCACTCTCAGATCTCCTTAACATTTGGGCTTTTATCCTCTTTCTGGGCTAGAGAGGGCAAGATAATCACAAAAACTTGGGCAGACCAAGCAGGGATGCACACATACATAAGACCCAACATATTCCCCTGGTAGGAGTTAGCACCTAGTTGTCATGGCGATTGTGGTACAGCTTTCATTATGGCATCACCGGGCTCACACATAGCTACTGGGGAACTAAGCTCAAGTCAGTGCTCAACTTGGCCTCTGGGAGAACTGGTTGGCGCTGAGGATATTTCAATCAGTGTGAGACTTGGCAGACAGGCCTGTGATAGAAGTAAGTGAATTTTTTCAGATGGCCAATGTAACACAGCAGTGTAAGCTATATACTAATTGAGTTGTGGTTTCACAGGGGTCTCAGACTAGTTAGGGAGTTCTTAAAACATTTCTTCTGTCCTTGTCAAGCTACACTATGCCCATGTAACACACAAGGAATAAATACAAGCTTGTAACTCAGCATGTGAGCAATTTTAGCAGAATGTCCACTGGCATGGTGAGTCCAACTATAGTATAGTCAGTCAGAGTTCTCTGCTCACTGATACATTTGGACAATAAAATCCAAAATCCCATTGACTTTAATCAGATTGTGGCTTTCAGAAAATGTCCACATGGTGGGTCTGGGGGCTGTACTACATCTGGAGATTCAGCAGGAATTCTCACTCATTTGGGCTCTGGTGGGTAGATTCGGGATTAAGCAAAACTCCTCACTCACTTCAGGCATTGATTAACATTAATTTTGGCAACCCTCAACCTTTGAGGTGTCTCCCTTTATTCATCCTGAAAACGGGGATAATGGTAAGTATTAAAAAAGTTATGAATTAATTATTCTTTGGCATTTTGAGGTCCTTGAAAGCACAATGTTTTGTTATCTAAGGGGCTAATTCCAAACCAATTGCATTCATTCAATGGTGATCCTATGGACTCCAGTGAACTTTCAATCACACCCTTAGTGTAGAAAATGTTATTAATATCATCTATATTTATTCACAGAAACAGAAAGTGATTTCTTTCATAGCTGATAAATATCCTAATATCATCACTGAGTCTCTGTTTATCCATCTTTAAAACAGAGATAATAGTTACCTACTCCACAGTGTACATTCTGGCTTAATAATTGTTGCCACTTTTAAGAATCTTGGAAGCAAGTTAGTTGCTAGCTGAGTGCAGGCACTTTGACTAGTATCAAAAAAGTCATTCTTGAAAAGTTCGGTCTTTAAGGACATTTATCAATATTTCCTTAAAGACACCAACCCTTTTGTAAGTTCCTATTGGGCTTTGACTGGACTAGTCTCTAGAGAGGGCACTATGATCACAAAGGCTTGTGTAGGCAGGGCAAGGCTGTATGTCCATTGCCCTTTTATGGAGATCAGACCTGGTTGGCATGGCACACCCCTCATTATGAAGTCCCCTGGCCCAAGACCAGCCATCAGTGCATTCAGCTCAGGTCAGTGCTCAGCTTTGTATCAGGAAGAGCTGATTAGTGGGTTGCTGAATTGTAGCTATTTTAGAAGTTCTGCCCGCTTCCTGGGTTAGGGATTTCAGACATACTCATGAGATACCTAAGGCAGCGCCTAGATTATCTGAGGGCAGCACCCTGTGTATTATCCAGTTCTGTGGTGCATGATGGGTACATCTGGGAAAGGACTGGTCAAAGAGCACATGCTGGAATGCAGCCCCTAGGGCTGCATATGATGACGTTTCTTTACATAAGGGCTCTGGGAGAGTTAACGGCCACAGCGAGGCAGAGGAGTTATTTCACTCTTGGTTGAAAATGCTGGTTTGTCATTTATTTTGTGGGACATTAACTGAATTGAAAAAGCAGCTGGTGTGTGGGGTAAAGAAGCTACATGCCTTTCCAAGGGCTACCAGCCTAATTTTGGACTTCTCCTGAAGGAACTAGCAGAGCAGTCCATTGTCACACTTGCTCACTGGGGGCTTCTGAAGAGAAGGATTTCCATATTTCTGTTGTATGAGAGTTATGGAAACAGTTTGACTACCAGGCCCAGCTGCACAAATCACATCATTGCTGGATAAATTCCTGTCCTGTGTCATTTATGAGGCGATAATCACCTGGGGGAAAGTCCTTCGAATGTCGATTCTAATCCCTTCCCTAGCTAGTGATCAAAGGTTTGTATGTATTACCAATCACCAGAGCATCTATGGCTTTTGCTCCTGCAGAGTACAGTGATAATAAAACAAGATGACAGTCATGATGAGAAACATACCCTTTCCTGAGTAGCTTCCTTGCTGATCAGGTTTGGGTGGAATTTGGCTGATCATCGACTCTACCCCTCCTACTCCCACCCACATCATTTCAGATTCTCCACTATATGAATCTCCCATCAATTCAACTAACTCCGTTCTTCTTTATCTATTCTCCATGGACCATCAGAAGTAAACACAGCCCTTTCTGATGGTTTGAAGAAATAAACTCAGTACAAAGCAAAGCAGTATCGAGAAAGTACATGAAAGGGAACTCTCTTACAAGATCATCTACAGTGTGGAAAATAGAGAATACACTAATTTAAGTCATTTCTCAAGATCTCCAGTGATGGAACCTCAATTCCTATTCTATGCAATTTACTCCTTTTGTCAGAGATTGCCATTTAACTCCTAGAAAATTTGATTAATGTCTAGTGTGAATGTCTCTTTTTATCCAGTTACAATCGGAGTACCATCAGAGGAGGATGGATTACGTGAAATCAACGCTGGATTCTTGGTAAGAAAAGAGTTTTGCATTACACACATTATATCGTGTGGGCGGTCGGGAAAGATGAGCGTGAAAGTCGCATAGTTATGCCAACAGTCTCCGAATGGCACAGAGGCTGACAGCTTCCCAGATAACCCTGCAGGCAGCTCTTAGTATAGAACGAATCATGTCTCCTTCTTAATCTCTTGACTGTTGTGTTGCTGAATGTCTGGGTTCCTCTCAGAGATCCCGTTCCTCAATATCCTTTTTCTAGGTACCTGAAAGGTGCATTAAGCCACTATTTTCAATGGGGTTTCCCGTTCAATATTAGAGTCAGCAATGATTTAGCTCCTCTACTCTTCACTGTTTTCCTTCTAGCACTGTCCCTAAATTGCTGTGCTTATTGATACTTTATTATTATTATCGGGAACTCACTACTAATATTTTGTTGTTTCCATTTTATTTAGGATGAAGGGGCCATTGAGGGCCAGACCCCATCTCCGCAGTAAATTTGCTGCATCCTCTGGCCCTCACTGCCTTCTTTATGCCCAGTGAAGGCTCCTTATATGCCATAAAGGCATATCAAGCCTCATTCAGCAGGTAATTCTGGGATCAGCTTCCTCCTCCCTGAGTATCCAGCACTTCGGGGAGCCGAACTCCCACCATTCGGAAAGTGTGGATGCAGCAGTCATTGAAAAACACTTCCCACAGGCAGAGATCTCTATCCTGCCTAGACCCCAGTCAAGTCTGGGTTTAAAATACTCTGGGAGGGCTCAGGCCCTCAGCATTGGACTCGCTTTTCAAGTGATGAGGCTCCTCTTCAAAGAGGAGAAAGAAGGGAGTTAGGGACAGAAAATGAAGTACTCGCATCTCTAGGTTGATGACAGTTTCACTGTTTGTGTTTCACTGTAGACTGTAGGGCAGGCTCAAGGTGAGGAAGACAACTACTATGTTGTCAGGGTTTTTATCAAGCCATTTCTACTGTCCAGTCTGGGGAAGGAGCAACAGACAGTTCCTTTAAAGAGCCCAATAATCACTTGTAAGGAGAATATTCCTTAAGATTCAATGCCTCTGAGTAACGTCCTACCTCCTCCCTGATGAGATGGAGTTTTCTCCCTTTGTGACCAAGAGCAACAACAATAGCTCACAGATGTTAAGGTCAAAAGGGATCATCGTGATCTGACCTCATGCACATTGCAGGCCACAGAACCGCAGCAACCCACTCCTGTAATAGGCCCCTAATCTCTGACTGAGTTACTAAGGTGTGATGGAACAAAGCACCTGCTGTGATGGCTGAAGGCCATGGAGGTTAGGCAGCCATTGGAGAGGAACACCAGTGAGTCTCTCGCCCAATGACGTGATATGAGACTTTGGAGATACTTAGGAGATGGGTTTCCAAAATAGGCTTTGATATTTCTGCTAGTTAATAAAATACAGCTTTCATTGGAAAACGGAAGGAAATTGGATTAACAGGGATCTTACTGGGAGGTGGGATCATGTGGTGTTGTTAACATGGATCATCTCATATGGGAAGCAGGAGATAGAGAAGGAAGTGCTCCCCTGATGCTAATATTTCCTTGTCGTTCATTTTATTTTAGGATGAGTGCTCCATCCTGGGCCTCTTTAAGAAATGACCTTCCTTTTCCTGCCCCCGGTCTGTCAGAGGCACAGATCTACAGCCAGTACATAGCTTTGCTGGAAGAGTGGACCCTCTGCCAGAGAGTGAGCATTAGGATTCTTTGTCTGTGTGCACATGGAGAGGGAGGGCAAGTGGGTAGATGTACATATACATACAAGGTTTTGAGTGCAGCCATGGAATACGGTTGCCACCCTTCTAAAAAAATGAACTCACAAGACAAATTCTCTGCAGTTGTTTTAGGAAAGATGGGGTTTTGTCTTACCACCAACAGGCCCCAACCATTCTTCCTCCTCTTAACATCTTCTTGCAATGCAAACAGTCCTTTTCCTCCCTCCCAACCTCATCCTGCTACTATCTGTGTAGTGATAGTCCTATTCTCTCCTATCCCTTTCCTTTGCTGAGTGGGAAATGTCTTTTTTTTATTATATCATTTGTGCAATGCTTCGATGGCTCAGTCATTGCTATGGCAAACAAGTTGACTGCCAATGTCTGCAGTTGGATCTGCCCTGTTCCTTACTATCCTGAATAACTAAGAACTGAAAAGGAGAGTTAGGTGGAGAGTTTGAACAAAAATGGTAGCATCCAAGAAACAACTATGGAATCTTTCAATTAATATCCGCTGGGAAGATTACAGCATTGTCTGTGAGCTTGTAGCTACAGGCCAGGGAGGGTGGAGGAGCTGTGAACACCCTGAATTTGCACAGAGTCAGAGGTGCCCCTAAAGGGACAATGTGGCAAGTGAGCTCTAGATGACGAGGAGCAGAAATAAAAACATGTCAACTCTTAAATGTGGTGTGGACTTTCCATGACTCACACCCTCTCATGCCTCACTTTAGCCCATTGAATGGTGGGGTTCGGAAAGAAGAATGGAGAGGGCTGGGAACTGGCCAGCAGCACCATGGGAGAATGCAATAATTGCCGTTAATTTTACAGACACCCCAGCTTGGTCCACTCTTAATGTCAAGTCCCTCTGAAGGACAAGCTATTGAGCTCAAACCATGTCCCCCGATCTCCTCAATTCGGTAGCAGCTGTCTTCCCCATCTAATGAATGCCTTCTCTCTTTTTTCAGCAACTCTGCGCAGCCAAAGAGCAGCCATATTACTTCCTCTCCTTTCAGAGGGTCAGGAGGTAAGTGATTTCTACAGTTCTCTAGGGGAGGATTGAACTGGATGACTGAATGTGCTGTTTGCTGCACCTTCTTGCATTTTTCAGAGGATGTCTTTTTTTAGCAGCAGCAGCATTCAGTTTGCTGAACGATTATGAAACATTTAGTGCTTCTTAAAATCTCCTTGTGCCTCTTTGGAGGCCACATCCTGCATTTCCAGCCACAACAAACTAGAACTATATTTCAGAGAAGACAAAGAGGATGAAATGTTGACTGTGTGACCCACTGCCATTATACTATAGGGGGAGGTGGAAGAGAACTTGCAAACATCCAACCCCACAGCTTGACATGCCCTCCACAGCAGTTCTCTATTCTCATGCTAGGCAGCTACCACCAGTGGCCATTTGGAGACAGACAAGGGAGATCTGTCTGCTTGCAGGAGATGCAACATAATTAGTATCAAACCAGCCTCACTTTTCTCAGCATTGTTTCCTTCCTTACACTGCCAGGATTGGTTTTTGCTCTAAAGAGAAGTGATGCTTTACAACCAAATCACTAAGGGTGTTTGGTACACATGAGATGTAAATAGTATAAGAAAGAGCAAACCATCTTTTGCTGAGTTATTATGGGCAGGGATAACTGAGAAATATGTACAGTCATTAATGAAGATGAGAATGAGGAATTCAGCACTAAGGTGATTTCTTTTTCTAACACCACTTTAGAATCAAGGGAGCTGCGTGAGCGCCTGCAGGTCTTCTAGGCGGAGAATTATACCAAGGGAATGTGTCAACATTTGAGAAGGAACCCCTCTCCCAAAACACTTGATGTTTAGCAGACTAATATACTTCTAGGCTGTGTGACATTAACTCTGCTTTCCCTTCCCTTTCAGGCTCCTCATGGAAATCCATGGGTCCAGCCCACCTTTAAAGTAAGTAGCAATGACTGGTGCCCAAGGGGAGGGAGAGAGGATGTAAAAGATCAAGCAGGATCCTATTTCTTCCTGGGTCCCACAGCCAAGGGACATTCCAACTCTCTCTCAGATCATCTCTTTTCCCAGTTTCCAGCAGGTCATCTTCATGGAATGCTCTCCCCAGTTCATTGAAACACAGTAGAGAGGCGTCCATCAGGGTTTTTATTCCTATCCTTTTCTAAATATTGTCTCAGAGGAGGCTGTTGTACCATAGCTGGTTATAGTTCTATGGGTATCTATACACCACACAGTGCTAATACCATGGGGAAAGGCCTTTGTACAAAGAAATTCATTTAAAATAGAAGGAAAAAGCCATTTGTCCCTGATGTCTCATCATAGCAAAGACTCTGAAACTTCCTTCTTTTTAAAGCTATTACTAAGTTCCTGTTTGTTGCTTTTTGTCTTCCCAGCAGTCACCAGATGAGAGACTACACACCACCAGGGATGGTCCCCGTGGCCATGCCGTTTCAAATTCCACCACATGATGTCTGGCAGGTAAACTATCCTGCAGTTTTGAGCCTTCCCTGCAAACTCTATACTATACCAGCACAAAGAAACAGCTGCTATCGGGGATCAAAATCCATCTGCATTCTCTCCGTTCAAAACCAGTGCTACTGGACGGCATCAGTCGTGTTAGTCTGTAGCCGCAAAAAGAACAGGAGTACTTGTGGCACCTTAGAGACTAACACATTTACTTGAGCATAACCTTTTGTGGGTTACAGCCCACTTCATCAGATTCATGAGGTGGAAAATACAGTAGGAAGATAGATATAGATATATATTCAAAGAGAAGAAAAAACTTTTTGTAGTGGTAATCAAAATGGTCTATTTGCAGCAGTTGACAAGAAGTTGTGAAGACCAGTGTTTGTGTGTGTGGGGTGGGGAGAGAATAAACATGGGAAATTGTTTTACCTTGTGTAATGACCCATCCACTCCCAGTCTTTATTTAAGCCTTATTTAATGATTTGTGTCCATTTCTTCTTTTCCGTAGAGACTGTCCGGTTTGGCCAATGTACATGGCAGAGGGACACTGCTGGCACATGATGGCATATATCATATTGGTAGATGTGCAGGTGAACGAGCCTCTGATAGCGTGGCTGATGTGATTAGGTCCTATGATGTTTCCCCTGAGTAGATATGTGGACAGAGAGTTGGCAAGGGGCTTCGTTGCAAGGATAGGTTCCTGGCTTAGTGTTTTTGTCGTGTGGTCTGCGGTTGCTGGTGAGAATTTGCTTCAGGTTCGGGAGCTGACTGCAAGCAAGGACTGGCCTGTCTCCCAAGATCTGTGAGAGTGATGGATCATCCTTCAGGATAGCTTGTAGATCCTTGATGATGTGCTGGAGAGGTTTTAGTTGAGGGATAATGGGGCGGCTACTGGTGTTCTGTTTCTTCCTTTGTTGGGTCTGTCCTGTAGTAGGTGACTTCTGGGTACTCTTCTGGCTCTGTTTATCTGTTTCTTCACTTCAGCAGGTGGGTATTGTAGTTATAAGAACACTTGATAGAGATCTTGTAGGTTTTGGTCTCTGTCTGATGGGTTGGAGCAAATGCGATTGTATCATAGAGCTTGGCTGTAGACAATGGATCGTGTGGTGTGGTCTGGATAAAAGCTGGAGGCATGTAGGTAAGTAGAGAGCTCCATAGATTTCCGGTATAGGGCGGTGTTTATGTGATCATCGCTTATTAACCCTGTAGCGTCCAGGAAGTGGATCTCTTGTGTGGACTGGTACAGGCTGAGATTGATGGCGGGGTGGAAATTGTTGAAATCCTGGTGGAATTCCTCAAGGGCTTCTTTTCCATGGGTCCAGATGCTGAAGATGTCATCAACGTAGCGCAAGTAGAGCAGGGGCGTTAGGGGACGAGAGCTGAGGAAGCGTTGTTCTAAGTCAGCCATAAAAATGTTGGCATACTGTGGGGCCATGCGGGTCCCCATAGCAGTGCCGCTGATTGGAAGGTATATGTTGTCCCCAAATGTGAACTAGTTATGGGTGAGGACAAAGTCACAAAGTTCGGCCACCAGGTTTGCCGTGACTTAGAACAAGCGCAAGGAAAGCACGGCGTTAGGAGACGAGAGCTGAGGAAGCGTTGTTCTAAGTCACGGCAAACATGGGGGCCGAACTTTGTGGCTTTTTCCTCACCCATAACTATTTCACATTTTGGGACAACATATCCCTTCCAATCAGCGGCACTGCTCTGGGATCTACAACCTCTCCTGAAGGACGATCCATCACTCTCACAGATCTTGGGAGACAGGACAGTCCTGGCTTACAGACAGCCCTCAACCTGAAGCAAATTCTCACCAGCAACCACAGACCATACAACAAAAACACTAACCGGGAACCTATCCCTGCAACAAAGCCCTTTGCCATCTCTGTCCACATATCTATTCAGGGGACATCATCATTGGACCTAATCACATCAGCCACACTGTCAGAGGCTCATTCACCTGCACATCTACCAATGTGATAAATGTCATCATGGGCCAGCAATGTCTCTCTGCCATGTACATTGGCCAACCCGGACAGCCTCTACGGAAAGAAGAAATGGACATTAATCAGACATCAAGCATTATAACATTCAGAAACCAGTCGGAGAACACCTCAGTCTCCCTGGTCACTCGATTACAGACGTAAAAGTTGCAAAATTACAACAATAAAACTTAAAAACAGACTCCAGCCAGAGACTGCTGAATTGGAATTAATTTGCCAAATGGACACCATTACATTAGGCTTAAATAAAAACAGAGTGTATGAGTCATTACATAAAGTTTTGATTACCACTACAAAAAGTTCTTCTCTCTCCTGCTGGTAATAGCTCATCTTAAGTGATCACTCTCATTACAGTGTGTATGGTAACACCCATTGTTTCAGGTTCTCTGTGTTTATATATCTATATCTATCTTCCTACTGTATTTCCACTACATGCATGCGATGAAGTGGACTGTAGTCCACAAAAGCTTATGTTCAAATAAATTTGTTAGTCTCTAAGGTACCACCAGTACTCCTGTACTTTTTGCAAATATAGACTAATATGGCTGCTACTCTGAAACCTGTCATTATGCAAGGCACTGAATTCAGCCGTATGGAGTGGAAATTCATCAATTTCATAAAATCTCGCACAGATACAGACAGACATCATCTTTCTTTGCAAATGCAAACGGATGGACATCATATCAAAAGGACTGAGGGTAAAAAATCCATTACAATCGACGTATCACACAGACTATGCTGACAGATTGTGCCACACACTCTCAAAGAAACTGCGGAACCACCTGACCATCATCCTATACAGCAAACAGGGAAAGATTAAGAATGAACTCTCCAAACTGGATACTCTCATCAAAAACCAACCTTCCACACAAACTTCCTCGTGGCTGGACTTTACAAAAACTAGAGAAGCCATTTACAACACACACTTTGCTTCTCTACAGAGGAAAAGGATACTCAACTAGCTAAACTAACTACATATCACAAGGGGCCACAACAGTGGATCCTTAACCCACCAACAAGATTGTTAATCTTTCCAGCTATTCTCTTAGCCCAGCAGAAGAGTTTGTCCTATCTCGGGGCCTCTCCTTCTGACCCTCCACGCATTGTTTCATGTTCTCTGTGTATATATAGATATATAGATAGATAGATAGATTAGATAGATATCTTCCTCCTGTATTTTCCCCTGCATGCATCCCATGAAGTAGCATGTAAAAGCTTATGCTCAAATAAATTTGTTACTCTAAGGTGCATAAGTTCTCCTGTTCTTTTTGAGGATAACTGCAGTGAATCAATCTCTGCACTAGGAATGCTGTAAGATGCTTCTCTCTGCTAGGACAGAAAAATCGCCTTTGCTAAAACTGTTCTCAGTAACCACACTGCAGTGAGTAGCCTGTCCTCACGGAGCCAACAGTTCACTTCCTTGAGCACCCCCAACTTAGGTCATAACCACACTGCACATACTCCTCTCCTCCTTCCCCAGCCACCTGTACAGTTTGCCCTCTGTCTATTCCAAGTTCTGGAACGGAAGTAAGTTATCTTGTCAACAAACACCCTCCCCCCACCATCTTAACAGGGTGGCATTGTCTGATGCTCAAACTCATGCTGCAGCATTTTCAGTGCAGGGTGTCCTATCTGATCGAGATATCCGCTGTCAGGCTCAGGGTATAAGTACTTCTTGTCAGAAGCCTTCCAATGCTCCCTGAAACAGCAGGTGGCTATGAGGAGGGTTTTCCTCACTCTGTTCTCCTGTTTTAAAATGTGAAGGAAACATTCAAGAACAGCAGTGCTGTTACAAGACTCGCTCTTCCAGAGATACCTCCTCATGACAGGGCCCAGCACTGCAGCAACTTCAGCCCATCTCCTCCTTCACACTCTGGTTGTCTAGGATGGGGACTCGGCCCTCCAGCCAGGTCACATTCAATTCCATCCCCTTTCTGAGGTAACCAAAGTCCAAACCAAATGATATAGCCCACAAATCAAAAGCAATAAGCAAGATCTTCTACCCCACCTGGGCCCGTCATTAGTTCCACTAGCCACATTAACAGAACATACGCTCTACCATTCTTGAGCTCAAGTCTCTACAAACGTTTCACCGCCAGCTACCCTTCCCATGTTCCACAGTTTTTCCCGCTCTTTTCATAGACTGCTGAATCATCAGAGGCCCAGCTCCCCCTGAGTCACTGACCCTCAGGACCTCTTCCCTGGAGTCCTTCCCCTTTTGTCTGCCTTTTCTTGGGCTAGCACCTGCTCCCCCATCTGTCTGGCTGTGGTCTGGCCTTTTACAGGAACTCCTCACTTAAAGTCATCCTGGTTAACGTTGTTTCAATGTTAAGTTGCTGATCAATTAGGGAACATGCTCGTTTAAAGTTGGGAAATGCTCCCTTCTAATGGCGTTCGGCAGCCGCCTGTTTTCCCCTGCTTGCAGAAAGAGCAGCCCGTTGCAGCTAGCTGGTGGGGGCTTGGAACCAGAATGGACCAACAACCCGCCTATCAGCTCCCCACTCCCTTAATTTCCCTGTGCTGAAGCTGGTAAAAGGGTCATAACTGAATGAATGTAGGCTAAAGATTAGGAAAGTTTTAAACAATGATTGACAGATAATGGCCCACATGGGCTGACAGGCAGCTAGCCAACAGAATGTAAACAAGTAGGATGATATAACAGATAACCAATGAAATGCTGAGTCTAAAAATAGATAGCATTCCCAGGATAAAAGAAATGTTTACTTTTTTTGTGGAAAACAGAGGTAGACCAGCCTGAGAAGCGATATCTGTATAACACATGGCAGATTCCCTAACGGGACAGATAACAGTTTGGGTGTTTTTGTGGAAAACATAATTGTGGTCACGACGAGAACCAAAAAACACAATCCTGTAAGTGAGAGGATAGGAACTAGAGTTATAATCTGCATTCCCGCCATAGTCTCCGAGTTAGCCAGGGAATTTAGCACTCAGGTATTATTATCTGGCTAAGTGTGCAAAATAACATAAAAAAATGTCAGCAAAGAAAGGAAAATTGAATGGTAATAAATTTAGGTTAGGAAAAATGGGGTTAGAGGATTTTGTTTTAAAATATCAGAATGGCCCTTGGAAGCCTGGTGCTTTTATTGGACCTGATGCATATCGCCAATTATATGAGCAATGGGATAAGCCTAATTAAAAAGGGAATCTGTACAGGAGGCCCAAACAAAAAGGAAAATAAAAGGCTGCCCTACAGGGTTAACAAAAATGCTTTAACACATGAAGCCCAGGCTCTAGCCACGCAGAAAGAGGCAAGTGAGGCACGCATAGACCAGGACAAGATAAGGTAGGAAGTGGCGGAGTGAAAACAAAAAGTGTTAGATGGGCAAGCTGTAGTGAGAGCTGTGCTTACAGATGTCGAGGAGGAAAATAAGCTTAGCCACGAGGCCTGTCAGTGCCAAAATTATGCTCTGAAAAGTGAGTTGCAAGTGAGAAAAGGAGCGAGAGTGGCAGCAAAGGGGCCACAGGGGAGAAATTGGGATGGTGATTTCCCCGGCTTGCACAATAAAGAGGAAGGGACCAATCCTTGGGTTAGGGATTCCTCCAATTTGTACAATGAGGGTGTAGCGCTCATCAGGTTTCGATGAACAGGGCTGGGTTCTTTTGGATCCCGCCACCCATTCAGCAGGGTGTATCTTTTCTCTTTGTTTTTTTTCCCCTATGAAATTATATGGTGGTGCCTCCACCTCCCTCGCTTCTTCCTGGCAGGGTCACCAGGGCAGCTTGGGCAGAAAACTCCACCTACAGAGTAATCTCCACTTACTTGCCAGATAGTTGGAGACTTCCAAGAAATAACACAAACGCATAAGAATATGTTCCACACAATAATTATCTTAAACAGGAGACAAATACAACATAACAGGGTGAAACACTATTTTTAGGGTCACCCGTGCCCACACTGAAAATACCTGTGACTCGATGGAACAAGTGTAAAATTTGTGTCCTGTTGGTACAGCACTTTGCTGGGGCCCTTGATGACCTATACAATTCTTCTCTGCAGTGGTTAACCAGTGTGGCTGACTGAGTTCAGTACAGTCCAAAATACAAAAGAAAGAGCGGCCATCCCGAAAAGGAAGATTGAGAAGGTATCAGTTTCCGACAATGGTCCTCAGCAAAGAGGGCCAACAAAATACAGGGAAGGTCAAAGTTCTAAAAGGGAAAAATGGAGAGCCCTTGATTCATTCAGGAGTTTGGTTTGGAAGCGACTAGTGTGATATGAGAGAAGGGACCAAACTGACAGGTTATCTATCCACTGCTGAGCTGCTCGAAGATGAGCAGATCAGAAGGGAGCTGAACCCCACCAACAGAGAAGTAGCCTACGGAGGCCAGATGCCCCCAAGCTCTCCAGGGTCAACACAAGATCATGCCGATGGCATATTTTCATCAGGATACCTGGGAGCCCTACAAAATATGTTAATATTAATAATGGATAACATTACAAGTATTTAATAAAGCAGAGAGTAAAATTCCATTTAAAAATAGTGGAGTGTATAGTTGTTTAAAAGAATAATCAAATTATCTAGTTATCATTAGAAGTCTTGCAGTTAGACTAGTAAGTAATCCCAATTCTCTGTCTTTACTTAGAGGAATTACCAGAAAGAAAAGAATTCAGAAGAATGGACCAGGAGTTCCAGGAGCAGGCAAGGATTGGTACAGTTTACAGATTCTGTTTATTTCAAGAGCACCCCCTCTTTAAAACTATGTCCAGGAATAGTAGCACAGCTCATGGTGGATTAGTGGGGAAGGCCAATGACTCAAGTAGTCATTGAGGAAGGTGTTTATAGCCAGTGGTGCTATCTGAATAGGGAGGCCACTCCCTCTCATCGAAGTGTCCCAGATAGTAACCAATGAATGTTTAGAAATGATTCCCCAGTATCCTGGAAGACAATATTTGGGATCAATGGATATAGAAGTTTAGTCCCCTTAAGTTCTTTTATGAGATTCCAAATAGGGACAAAAGATTTACAAGGATGATTTTTGTTAAAGAGCATAGGAAACTATGGTGTTATCGGTATTGATATTAAACAAAACCTCAATGTTACAATTGATTTAGTAAATAAAGGTTCTCTGGAAAGTTACACATTTTTACTAGTTGTGTATATTGTTACAATTGTTCTTTCATTATTTGTTTAAATAACAAACTATATTTAATAAAAGAAAGCTTTGGAAAAGAAGATGCGTAGTGTTGTTTTAAAATGAGGAATGGGATACCAAAAATCCAATGTGTATTGATGAATAAGAGGAATGTAATTTACTTTTTACACTAGGAGGGGATAAAACCTTTGTTTATTTGGAAGACGGAAGTGTGTTTTCATGTTAGAAAACCTAGTGACATAAGAATTAAAACAGAAAATGTCATGTATAGGTACAGGTATGTACCTTGTATACTAACAAAGCATTCAGAGAATAAAAGCGGGACAACAAGAATATGCCGTGCCCCTATTTAAAAAAAAAATAACCAAACAAAAAAAACCCAACCAACAAACACAAAGAGCACAACCATTACAGCTCCAGAAGCATCTTGAGAAAAAAAATTTGGGATTGTTAAGAGATACTAGTTTAGTTAAGAAATATTACCCCAAATTAACAATCAATTGAAAGTGAAAGATATCCAATTAAAAATGAAAATGTATTCATTAGGCTAGACTAGGTAAAAAGAAAGAAGAAACTAATAAAATAGCCCTGAGAAATGTGATCAATATTAAAAAAGAGAATAAAACTAAAATGGATCTTGCACCCACAAGAGTGACAGATAAAATAAAGCCAGTCCCACTATCGATAGATAGATAGATAGATAGATAGATAGATAGATAGATAGATAGATAGATAGATAGATAGATAGTAAAAGGGGGCATCAAAATGGTTTCACGTCTCTCAACTAAAGTAATAGGAGGAAGATTCTGAAAAGAATTGCAAATATAACTGTGTACCTAGTTGTTAATCGAATGTTTGGACTCCCGAGAGAAGTGAGAAGATTTTTCTATTATTTCTTTTATAGGTAAAAGAAGAACACGCCAGGACCCAGATAATACCAGATAAACTGCTGGGACTAGGTGATCCTAGTGTGCTGTTAAGGGGAAATTCGTATCCTAACTCAAAAAAATTAAATCGTGATTAATCGCAGTTTTAATCACACTCATAACAATAGAATACCAACTGAAATTTATTAAATATTTTGGATGTTTTCTACATTTTCAAATAGATTGATTTTGATTACAGCACGTGTTCTATTATTATTTTTATTACAAATATGTACCCTGTAAAACGATAAGCAAAAGAAATGGCATTTCTCAATTCACCTCATACAAGTATTCTAGTGCAATCTCTGTCACGAAAGTGCACCTTACAGGTGTAGAGGCATGTTCCAAAAAATAACTGCACTCAAAAGTAAAACAATGTAAAACTTTAGAGCCGACACGTCCACACGGTGCTACTTCTTGTTCAGCCAATCCCTAAGACTAAGAAGTATTTTGACATGGAAAGGAGATAATGCTGCCCACTTCTTATTTACAATGTCACCTGAAAGGGAGAACGGGCATTTGCATGGCACCGTTGTATTCGGCGTTGCAAGATAGTCACGTGCCAGATGTCCGAAATATTTGTATGCCCCTTCATGTTTCAGCCACCATTCCAGAGGACATGGTTTCATTCTGATGACACTCCTTAAAAAGATGTCTTAATTAAATTTGTGACTGAACTCCTTGGGGGAGAATGGTATGTCTCCTTCTCTGTTTTACCCACATTCTGCCCTATGTTTCATGTTTTAGCAGTCTCGGATGGTGACCTAGCATGTTGTTCGTTGTAAGAACACTTTTACTGCAGATTTGACAAAATGCAAAGAAGGTACCAATGTGAGATTTCTAAAGATAGCTACAGACCTCAAGCCCAAGGTTGAAGAATCTGAAGTGCCTTCCAAAACCTGAGAGGGACAAGGCGTGGAGCATGCTTTCAGAAGTCTTACAAGAGCAACACTCCGATGCAAAACTACAGAACCCAAACCACCAAAAAAGAAAATCAAACTTCTCCTGGTGGTATCGATTCAGGAGGTGAAAATGAGCATGCGCCAGTCCTCGCTGCTTTGGATCATTATGGAGCAGAACCCGTCATCAGTATGGATGTACGTCCTCTGGAATGGTGATCAAAGCATGAAGGCACATATGAATCTTTAGCACATCTGGCATGTAACTATCTTGCGACGCCAGCTGCAACGGTGCCATTTGCACGTTTAACTTTCATGATAAAGAGATTGTACTACAGTACTTGTAGGAGTACTTGTATGAGGTATTGAAAATTACTATTTCTTTTGGGGTTTACCGTGCAAATATTTGTTAGAAAAATATGAAAAATACCAACTGAGCACTGCACACTTTGTATTCTACATTGTAACTGAAATCAATATATTTGAAAATGTAGAAAACATCCAACAATATTTCAATGAATGGTATTCTATTATTGTTCAACACATAATTAATCGCAACAAATTTTTAAAATTTCTTGACAGCCCTACTTCCTAAACAAACGAAGGATCCCCAAACTTTTTGGTTTGCATTAGCCCCAAAGGACATAAAAACGTGCTTATTGTAGAGGCTTTGATTATAGAGGCTTTATTATCAAAGCTTTTCATGTGTGTTTCTCTTGGGGCTAATGCAAGCCAAACATGTCCTAGCAATTAAACCCATTTCAGCTCCCAGCCCTACACTCTGGAGTAACAAAAGACAATGCCATTGCCTCTCCTAGCAACCACACCCAAATCATCACCCAAACAGACAAAACTTATTCAACTTCCCCTCCCACCAAAAAGCATTTATTTTATTTGGCAGTAACACAAGGAACCTACAGGCCTCTAGCCTACAAGACACTGGCTGCAGCAGTTAGCATAAGGCTTGAAGCCTTCCAAGTCTGGCTCAGAGAAATGGCTGAACGGTTGCCCTTAAGTTTGGGGGAACTGGGAACAGAGTTTGAAGGGAGAAGTCGGTCCATAACAACACCAGCAACCCACACGAACATGAGCTAACACCAGCTTTTGGCTATCTTAGGATAGAACATCTGCAGAAGTCTGACCAAAACAGTGCCATGGCAACGAATTGATGTCTCTTACAAAAGCTGAGATCGTTAATAAACTAACCTAGAGGAGAAGGGCAACCCAACGTGAGCAGAGCGAGGACATTCAAATAAGGAAGAGGCACGAAACTCCCACTGAATATACTTCGGACATAGTGGCATCAGCATAACATAAGATCAAAGTTGTTACCCAGCCTGCCTGCAGGAGGAAAGAGAAATGTAGCCCTTGGGAGATACTAGGATGATAGCCACTGGTGATGATAAGGAAGGTGATGGCTAGCATATCAGGTTGTTCTCCAAGGATGGTGTGAGTATATGGATGTTCAGATGTACATTCTGTATCACCTCTATCTACCTTGCTGGGTTAGAGTGTTTGTGACTTTGCTAACTACTGTAAATGTGGAAGGGTTCCTAAAATGTAAGTGTTGCAACTGTGCACATCAGGGTTCCCAACTAAATAGGAATTTTAATCATACTAGGCCTGATCTTGGGACAAGAACCTGTCAAACCTCAGACAGAGAACTGGGAATTCTGAAGTAATCAATAGAATTAAGAGAAGATTCACAGATTGGGCCAATCCCCTCTCCCTACTTCTCACCAGTGATCCAAATCAATTTAACTCTGCTCTCAATGCACCCCTAGAGCACAAAATAATTATTTGGCCCTCCCCCAAAGCAACCTAGGAATGAAAAACACACTGCTTTACATAAAAGAAGAGTCTAGGTGCTTTTATCCCCATTCTATCCCTGGGGCAGGGTTGTTCAGTAACTTTGGCAAGTCACAGACAACCAGGAGCATAACTACAATGGGAAACCAGCTCTCCTGATTCTCAAGCTCCTCTTCCAAACTCCGCTAGAATTAACTACGGTCCCAGATGTTACTAAATCGGAGGCTGAATGCAGACAGACACAACAGAAGCCAGGTACTTTATACCCCTGTGCTAAGCTCTCAGGATCATAAATTCAAAAAAGGGCCTCGGTCACTTGAACGAAAGAAGCATCACTCTCAGATCTCCTTAACATTTGGGCTTTTATCCTCTTTCTGGGCTAGAGAGGGCAAGATAATCACAAAAACTTGGGCAGACCAAGCAGGGTGCACACATACATAAGACCCAACATATTCCCTGGTAGGAGTTAGCACCTAGTTGTCATGGCGATTGTGGTACAGCTTTCATTATGGCATCACCGGGCTCACACATAGCTACTGGGGCACTGAGCTCAAGTCAGTGCTCAACTTGGCCTCTGGGAGAACTGGTTGGCGCTGAGGATATTTCAATCAGTGTGAGACTTGGCAGATAGGCCTGTGATAGAAGTAAGTGAATTTTTCAGATGGCCAATGTAACACAGCAGTGTAAGCTATATACTAATTGAGTTGTGGTTTCACAGGGTCTCAGACTAGTTAGGAGTTCTTAAAACATTTCTTCTGTCCTTGTCAAGCTACACTATGCCCATGTAACACACAAGGAATAAATACAAGCTTGTAACTCAGCATGTGAGCAATTTTAGCAGAATGTCCACTGGCATGGTGAGTCCAACTATAGTATAGTCAGCCAGAGTTCTCTGCTCACTGATACATTTGGACAATAAAATCCAAAATCCCATTGACTTTAATCAGATTGTGGCTTTCAGAAAATGTCCACATGGTGGGTCTGTGGGGGCTGTACTACATCTGGAGATTCAGCAGGAATTCTCACTCATTTGGGCTCTGGTGGGTAGATTCGGGATTAAGCAAAACTCCTCACTCACTTCAGGCATTGATTAACATTAATTTTGGCAATCCTCGACCTTTGAGGTGTCTCCCTTTATTCATCCTGAAAACGGGGATAATGGTAAGTATTAAAAAAGTTATGAATTAATTATTCTTTGGCATTTTGAGGTCCTTGAAAGCACAATGTTTTGTTATCTAAGGGGCTAATTCCAAACCAATTGCATTCATTCAATGGTGATCCTATGGACTCCAGTGAACTTTCAATCACACCCTTAGTGTAGAAAATATTATTAATATCATCTATATTTATTCACAGAAACAGAAAGTGATTTCTTTCATAGCTGATAAATATCCTAATATCATCACTGAGTCTCTGTTTATCCATCTTTAAAACAGAGATAATAGTTACCTACTCCACAGTGTACATTCTGGCTTAATAATTGTTGCCACTTTTAAGAATCTTGGAAGCAAGTTAGTTGCTAGCTGAGTGCAGGCACTTAGACTAGTATCAAAAAAGTCATTCTTGAAAAGTTCGGTCTTTAAGGACATTTATCAATATTTCCTTAAAGACACCAACCCTTTTGTAAGTTCCTATTGGGCTTTGACTGGACTAGTCTCTAGAGAGGGCACTATGATCACAAAGGCTTGTGTAGGCAGGGCAAGGCTGTATGTCCGTTGCCCTTTTATGGACATCAGACCTGGTTGGCATGGCACACCCCTCATTATGAAGTCCCCTGGCCCAAGACCAGCCATCAGTGCATTCAGCTCAGGTCAGTGCTCAGCTTTGTATCAGGAAGAGCTGATTAGTGGGTTGCTGAATTGTAGCTATTTTAGAAGTTCTGCCCGCTTCCTGGGTTAGGGATTTCAGACATACTCATGAGATACCTAAGGCAGCTCCTAGATGATCTGAGGCAGCACCCTGTGTATTCTCCAGTTCTGTGGTGCATGATGGGTACATCTGGGAAAGGACTGGTCAAAGAGCACATGCTGGAATGCAGCCCCTAGGGCTGCATATGATGACGTTTCTTTACATAAGGGCTCTGGGAGAGTTAACGGCCACAGCGAGGCAGAGGAGTTATTTCACTCTTGGTTGAAAATGCTGGTTTGTCATTTATTTTGTGGGACATTAACTGAATTGAAAAAGCAGCTGGTGTGTGGGGTAAAGAAGCTACATGCCTTTCCAAGGGCTACCAGCCTAATTGTGGACTTCTCCTGAAGGAACTAGCAGAGCAGTCCATTGTCACACTTGCTCACTGGGGCTTCTGAAGAGAAGGATTTCCATATTTCTGTTGTATGAGAGATATGGAAACAGTTTGACTACCAGGCCCAGCTGCACAAATCACATCATTGCTGGATAAATTCCTGTCCTGTGTCATTTATGAGGCGATAATCACCTGGGAAAGTCCTTCGAATGTCGATTCTAATCCCTTCCCTAGCTAGTGATCAAAGGTTTGTATGTATTACCAATCACCAGAGCATCTATGGATTTTGCTCCTGCAGAGTACAGTGATAATAAAACAAGATGACAGTCATGATGAGAAACATACCCTTTCCTGAGTAGCTTCCTTGCTGATCAGGTTTGGGTGGAATTTGGCTGATCATCGACTCTACCCCTCTTACCCCCACCCACATCATTTCAGATTCTCCACTATATGAATCTCCCATCAATTCAACTAACTCCGTTCTTCTTTATCTATTCTCCATGGACCATCAGAAGTAAACACAGCCCTTTCTGATGGTTTGAAGAAATAAACTCAGTACAAAGCAAAGCAGTATCGAGAAAGTACATGAAAGGGAACTCTCTTACAAGATCATCTACAGTGTGGAAAATAGAAAATACACTAATTTCAGTCATTTCTCAAGATCTCCAGTGATGGAACCTCAATTCCTATTCTAGGCAATTTACTCCTTTTGTCAGAGATTGCCGTTTAACTCCCTAGAAAATTTGATTAATGTCTAGTGTGAATGTCTCTTTTTATCCAGTTACAATCGGAGTACCATCAGAGGAGGATGGATTACGTGAAATCAACGCTGGATTCTTGGTAAGAAAAGAGTTTTGCATTACACACATTATATCGTGTGGGCGGTCGGGAAAGATGAGCGTTAAAGTCGCATAGTTAAGACAACAGTCTCCGAATGGCACAGAGGCTGACAGCTTCCCAGATAACCCTGCAGGCAGCTCTTAGTATAGAACGAATCATGTCTCCTTCTTAATCTCTTGACTGTTGTGTTGCTGAATGTCTGGGTTCCTCTCAGAGATCCCGTTCCTCAATATCCTTTTTCTAGGTACCTGAAAGGTGCATTAAGCCACTATTTTCAATGGGGTTTCCCGTTCAATATTAGAGTCAGCAATGATTTAGCTCCTCTACTCTTCACTGTTTTCCTTCTAGCACTGTCCCTAAATTGCTGTGCTTATTGATACTTTATTATTATTATCGGGAACTCACTACTAATATTTTGTTGTTTCCATTTTATTTAGGATGAAGGGGCCATCGAGGCCAGACCCCATCTCCGCAGTAAATTTGCTGCATCCTCTGGCCCTCACTGCCTTCTTTATGCCCAGTGAAGGCTCCTTATATGCCACAAAGGCATATCAAGCCTCATTCAGCAGGTAATTCTGGGATCAGCTTCCTCCTCCCTGAGTATCCAGCACTTGGGAGCCGAACTCCCACCATTCGGAAAGTGTGGATGCAGCAGTCATTGAAAAACACTTCCCACAGGCAGAGATCTCTATCCTGCCTAGACCCCAGTCAAGTCTGGGTTTAAAATACTCTGGGAGGGCTCAGGCCCTCAGCATTGGACTCGCTTTTCAAGTGATGAGGCTTCTCTTCAAAGAGGAGAAAGAAGGGAGTCAGGGACAGAAAATGAAGTACTCGCATCTCTAGGTTGATGACAGATTCACTGTTTGTGTTTCACTGTAGACTGTAGGGCAGGCTCAAGGTGAGGAAGACAACTACTATGTTGTCAGGGTCTTTATCAAGCCATTTCTACTGTCCAGTCTGGGAAGGAGCAACAGACAGTTCCTTTAAAGAGCCCAATAATCACTTGTAAGGAGAATATTCCTTAAGATTCAATGCCTCTGAGTAACGTCTTACCTCCTCCCTGATGAGATGGAGTTTTCTCCCTTTGTGACCAAGAGCAACAACAATAGCTCACAGATGTTAAGGTCAGAAGGGATCATCGTGATCTGACCTCATGCACATTGCAGGCCACAGAACCGCAGCAACCCATTCCTGTAATAGGCCCCTAATCTCTGACTGAGTTACTAAGGTGTGATGGAACAAAGCACCTGCTGTGATGGCTGAAGGCCATGGAGGGGTTAGGCAGCCATTGGAGAGGAACACCAGTGAGTCTCTCGCCCAATGACGTGATATGAGACTTTTGAGATACTTAGGAGATGGGTTTCCAAAATAGGCTTTGATATTTCTGCTAGTTAATAAAATACAGCTTTCATTGGAAAACGGAAGGAAATTGGATTAACAGGGATCTTACTGGGAGGTGGGATCATGTGGTGTTGTTAACATGGATCATATCATATGGGAAGCAGGAGATAGAGAAGGAATTGCTCCCTGATGCTAATATTTCCTTGTCGTTCATTTTATTTTAGGATGAGTGCTCCCTCCTGGGCCTCTTTAAGAAATGACCTTCCTTTTCCTGCCCCCGGTCTGTCAGAGGCACAGATCTACAGCCAGTACATAGCTTTGCTGGAAGAGAGTGGCCCCTCTGCCAGAGAGTGAGCATTAGGATTCTTTGTCTGTGTGCACATGGAGAGGGAGGGCAAGTGGGTAGATGTACATATACATACAAGGTTTTGAGTGCAGACATGGAATACGGTTGCCACCCTTCTAAAAAAATGCACTCACAAGACAAATTCTCTGCAGTTGTTTTAGGAAAGATGGGGTTTTGTCTGACCACCAACAGGCCCCAACCATTCTTCCTCCTCTTAACATCTTCTTTCAATGCAAACAGTCCTTTTCCTCCCTCCCAACCTCATCCTGCTACTATCTGTGTAGTGATAGTCCTATTCTCTCCTATCCCTTTCTTTTGCTGAGTGGGAAATGTCTTTTTTTTATTATATCATTTGTGCAATGCTTCGATGTCTCAGTCATTGCTATGGCAAACAAGTTAACTGCCAATGTCTGCAGTTGGATCTGCCCTGTTCCTTACTATCCTGAATAACTAAGAACTGAAAAGGAGAGTTAGGTGGAGGAGTTTGAACAAAAATGGTAGCATCCAAGAAACAACTATGGAATCTTTCAATTAATATCCGCTGGGAAGATTACAAGATTGTCTGTGAGCTTGTAGCTACAGGCCAGGGAGGGTGGAGGAGCTGTGAACACCCTGAATTTGCACAGAGTCAGAGGGTGCCCTAAAGGGACAATGTGGCAAGTGAGCTCTAGATGACGAGGAGCAGAAATAAAAACATGTCAACTCTTAAATGTGGTGTGGACTTTCCATGACTCACACCCTCTCATGCCTCACTTTAGCCCATTGAATGGTGGGGTTCGGAAAGAAGAATGGAGAGGGCTGGGAACTGGCCAGCAGCACCATGGGAGAATGCAATAATTGCCGTTAATTTTACAGACACCCCAGCTTGGTCCACTCTTAATGTCAAGTCCCTCTGAAGGACAAGCTATTGAGCTCAAACCATGTCCCCCGATCTCCTCAATTCGGTAGCAGCTGTCTTCCCCATCTAATGAATGCCTTCTCTCTTTTTTCAGCAACTCTGCGCAGCCAAAGAGCAGCCATATTACTTCCTCTCCTTTCAGAGGGTCAGGAGGTAAGTGATTTCTACAGTTCTCTAGGGAGGATTGAACTGGATGACTGAATGTGCTGTTTGCTGCACCTTCTTGCATTTTTAGAGGATGTCTTTTTTTTTTTAGCAGCAGCATTCAGTTTGCTGAACGATTATGAAACATTTAGTGCTTCTTAAAATCTCCTTGTGCCTCTTTGGAGGCCACATCCTGCATTTCCAGCCACAACAAACTAGAACTATATTTCAGAGAAGACAAAGAGGATGAAATGTTGACTGTGTGACCCACTGCCATTATACTATAGGGGGAGGTGGAAGAGAACTTGCAAACATCCAACCCCACAGCTTGACATGCCCTCCACAGCAGTTCTCTATTCCCATGCTAGGCAGCTACCACCAGTGGCCATTTGGAGACAGACAAGGGAGATCTGTCTGCTTGCAGGAGATGCAACATAATTAGTATCAAACCAGCCTCACTTTTCTCAGCATTGTTTCCTTCCTTACACTGCCAGGATTGGTTTTGCTCTAAAGAGAAGTGATGCTTTACAACCAAATCACTAAGGGTGTTTGGTACACATGAGATGTAAATAGTATAAGAAAGAGCAAACCATCTTTTGCTGAGTTATTATGGGCAGGGATAACTGAGAAATATGTACAGTCATTAATGAAGATGAGAATGAGGAATTCAGCACTTCAGTCACTAAGGTGATTTCTTTTTCTAACACCACTTTAGAATCAAGGGAGCTGCGTGAGCGCCTGTAGGTCTTCTAGGCGGAGAATTATACCAAGTGAATGTGTCAACATTTGAGAAGGAACCCCTCTCCCAAAACACTTGATGTTTAGCAGACTAATATACTTCTAGGCTGTGTGACATTAACTCTGCTTTCCCTTCTCTTTCAGGCTCCTCATGGAAATCCATGGGTCCAGCCCACCTTTAAAGTAAGTAGCAATGACTGGTGCTCAAGGGGAGGGAGAGAGGATGTAAAAGATCAAGCAGGATCCTATTTCTTCCTGGGTCCCACAGCCAAGGGACATTCCAACTCTCTCTCAGATCATCTCTTTCCCAGTTTCCAGCAGGTCTTCTTCATGGAATGCTCTCCCAGTTCATTGAAACACAGTAGAGAGGCGTCCATCAGGGTTTTATTCCTATCCTTTTCTAAATATTGTCTCAGAGGAGGCTGTTGTACCATAGCTGGTTATAGTTCTATGGGTATCTATACACCACACAGTGCTAATACCATGGGAATGGCCTTTGTACAAAGAAATTCATTTAAAATAGAAGGAAAAAGCCATTTGTCCTGATGTCTCATCATAGCAAAGACTCTGAAACTTCCTTCTTTTTAAAGCTATTACTAAGTTCCTGTTTGTTGCTTTTTGTCTTCCCAGCAGTCACCAGATGAGAGACTACACACCACCAGGGATGGTCCCCGTGGCCATGCCGTTTCAAATTCCACCACATGATGTCTGGCAGGTAAACTATACTGCAGTTCTGAGCCTTCCCTGCAAACTCTATACTATACCAGCACAAAGAAACAGCTGCTATCGGGGATCAAAATCCATCTGCATTCTCTCCGTTCAAAACCAGTGCTACTGGACGGCATCAGTCGTGTTAGTCTGTAGCCGCAAAAAGAACAGGAGTACTTGTGGCACCTTAGAGACTAACACATTTACTTGAGCATAACCTTTTGTGGGTTACAGCCCACTTCATCGGATTCATGAGGTGGAAAATACAGTAGGAAGATAGATATAGATATATATTCAAAGAGAAGAAAAAACTTTTTGTAGTGGTAATCAAAATGGCCTATTTGCAGCAGTTGACAAGAAGTTGTGAAGACCAGTGTTTGTGTGTGTGGGGGGGGAGAGAGAATAAACATGGGGAAATTGTTTTACCTTGTGTAATGACCCATCCACTCCCAGTCTTTATTTAAGCCTTATTTAATGATTTGTGTCCATTTCTTCTTTTCCGTAGAGACTGTCGGTTTGGCCAATGTACATGGCAGAGGGACACTGCTGGCACATGATGGCATATATCATATTGGTAGATGTGCAGGTGAACGAGCCTCTGATAGTGTGGCTGATGTGATTAGGTCCTATGATGTTTCCCTGAGTAGATATGTGGACAGAGAGTTGGCAAGGGCTTTGTTGCAAGGATAGGTTCCTGGCTTAGTGTTTTTGTCGTGTGGTCTGCGGTTGCTGGTGAGAATTTGCTTCAGGTTCAGGAGCTGACTGCAAGCAAGGACTGGCCTGTCTCCCAAGATCTGTGAGAGTGATGGATCATCCTTCAGGATAGCTTGTAGATCCTTGATGATGTGCTGGAGAGGTTTTAGTTGAGGGATAATGGGGCGGCTACTGGTGTTCTGTTACTTCCTTTGTTGGGTCTGTCCTGTAGTAGGTGACTTCTGGGTACTCTTCTGGCTCTGTTTATCTGTTTCTTCACTTCAGCAGGTGGGTATTGTAGTTATAAGAACACTTGATAGAGATCTTGTAGGTTTTTGTCTCTGTCTGATGGGCTGGAGCAAATGCGATTGTATCGTAGAGCTTGGCTGTAGACAATGGATCGTGTGGTGTGGTCTGGATAAAAGCTGGAGGCATGTAGGTAAGTAGAGCGCTCCGTAGGTTTCCGGTATAGGGCGGTGTTTATGTGACCATCGCTTATTAACCCTGTAGCGTCCAGGAAGTGGATCTCTTGTGTGGACTGGTACAGGCTGAGATTGATGGTGAGGTGGAAATTGTTGAAATCCTGGTGGAATTGCTCAAGGGCTTCTTTTCCATGGGTCCAGATGCTGAAGATGTCATCAACGTAGCGCAAGTAGAGCAGGGGCGTTAGGGGACGAGAGCTGAGGAAGCGTTGTTCTAAGTCAGCCATAAAAATGTTGGCATACTGTGGGGCCATGCGGGTCCCCATAGCAGTGCCGCTGATTGGAAGGTATATGTTGTCCCCAAATGTGAACTAGTTATGGGTGAGGACAAAGTCACAAAGTTCGGCCACCAGGTTTGCCGTGACTTAGAACAAGCGCAAGGAAAGCAGTGGCGTTAGGAGACGAGAGCTGAGGAAGCGTTGTTCTAAGTCACGGCAAACATGGGGGCCGAACTTTGTGGCTTTTTCCTTACCCATAACTAATTCACATTTGGGGACAACATATCCCTTCCAATCAGCGGCACTGCTCTGGGGATCTACAACCTCTCCTGAAGGACGATCCATCACTCTCACAGATCTTGGGAGACAGGACAGTCCTGGCTTACAGACAGCCCCTCAACCTGAAGCAAATTCTCACCAGCAACCACAGACTACACAACAAAAACACTAACCCGGGAACCTATCCCTGCAACAAAGCCCTTTGCCATCTCTGTCCACATATCTATTCAGGGGACATCATCATTGGACCTAATCACATCAGCCACACTGTCAGAGGCTCATTCACCTACACATCTACCAATGTGATAAATGTCATCATGGGCCAGCAATGTCCCTCTGCCATGTACATTGGCCAACCGGACAGCCTCTACGGAAGAGAAGAAATGGACATTAATCAGACGTCAAGCATTATAACATTCAGAAACCAGTCGGAGAACACCTCAGTCTCCCTGGTCACTCGATTACAGACCTAAAAGTCACAAAATTACAACAATAAAACTTAAAAACAGACTCCAGCGAGAGACTGCTGAATTGGAATTAATTTGCCAAATGGACACCATTACATTAGGCTTAAATAAAAACAGGAGTGTATGAGTCATTACATAAAGTTTTGATTACCACTACAAAAAGTTCTTCTCTCTCCTGCTGGTAATAGCTCATCTTAAGTGATCACTCTCATTACAGTGTGTATGGTAACACCCATTGTTTCAGGTTCTCTGTGTTTATATATCTATATCTATCTTCCTACTGCATTTCCACTACATGCATGCGATGAAGTGGACTGTAGTCCACGAAAGCTTATGTTCAAATAAATTTGTTAGTCTCTAAGGTACCACCAGTAATCCTGTACTTTTTGCAAATATAGACTAATATGGCTGCTACTCTGAAACCTGTCATTATGCAAGGCACTGAATTCAGCCGTATGGAGTGGAAATTCATCAATTTCATAAAATCTCGCACAGATACAGACAGACATCATCTTTCTTTGCAAATGCAAACGGATGGACATCATATCAAAAGGACTGAGGGTAAAAAATCCATTATAATCGACGTATCACACAGACTATGCTGACAGATTGTGCCACACACTCTCAAAGAAACTGCGGAACCACCTGACCATCATCCTATACAGCAAACAGGGAAAGATTAAGAATGAACTCTCCAAACTGGATACTCTCATCAAAAACCAACCTTCCACACAAACTTCCTCGTGGCTGGACTTTACAAAAACTAGAGAAGCCATTTACAACACACACTTTGCTTCTCTACAGAGGAAAAGGATACTCAACTAGCTAAACTAACTACATACCACAAGGGGCCACAACAGTGGATCCTTAACCCACCAGCAAGATTGTTAATCTTTCCAGCTATTCTCTTAGCCCAGCAGAAGAGTCTGTCCTATCTCGGGGCCTCTCCTTCTGACCCTCCACGCATTGTTTCATGTTCTCTGTG
The DNA here is from genome assembly GCF_016161935.1 of Mauremys reevesii. Classification (NCBI taxonomy): domain Eukaryota; kingdom Metazoa; phylum Chordata; order Testudines; family Geoemydidae; genus Mauremys; species Mauremys reevesii. Next base: position 427,929 of record NW_024100870.1, read on the forward strand.
TATAGATAGATAGATAGATAGATAGATATCTTCCTCCTGTATTTTCCCTGCATTCATCCCATGAAGTAGCATGTAAAAGCTTATGCTCAAATAAATTTGTTACTCTAAGGTGCCGCAAGTTCTCCTGTTCTTTTTGAGGATAACTAATCAATCTCTGCACTAGGAATGCTGTAAGATGCTTCTCTCTGCTAGGACAGAAAACTCGGCTTTGCTAAAACTGTTCTCAGTAACCACACTGCAGTGAGTAGCCTGTCCTCACGGAGCCAACAGTTCACTTCCTTGAGCACCCCCAACTTAGGTCATAACCACACTGCACATACTCCTCTCCTCCTTCCCCAGCCACCTGTACAGTTTGCCCTCTGTCTATTCCAAGTTCTGGAACGGAAGTAAGTTTTCTTGTCAGCAAACACCCCCCCCCCCACCATCTTAACAGGGTGGCATTGTCTGATGCTCAAACTCATGCTGCAGCATTTTCAGTGCAGGGTGTCCTATCTGATCGAGATATCCGCTGTCAGGCTCAGGGTATAAGTACTTCTTGTCAGAAGCCTTCCAATGCTCCCTGAAACAGCAGGTGGCTATGAGGAGGGTTTTCCTCACTCTGTTCTCCTGTTTTAAAATGTGAAGGAAACATTCAAGAACAGCAGTGCTGTTACAAGACCCGCTCTTCCAGAGACACCTCCTCATGACAGGGCCCAGCACTGCAGCAACTTCAGCCCATCTCCTCCTTCACACTCTGGTTGTCTAGGATGGGGACTCGGCCCTCCAGCCAGGTCACATTCAATTCCATCCCCTTTCTGAGGTAACCAAAGTCCAAACCAAATGATATAGCCCACAAATCAAAAGCAATAAGCAAGATCTTCTACCCCACCTGGGCCCGTCATTAGTTCCACTAGCCACATTAACAGAACATAAGCTCTACCATTCTTGAGCTCAAGTCTCTACAAACGTTTCACCGCCAGCTACCCCTCCCATGTTCCACAGTTTTCCCGCTCTTTTCATAGACTGCTGAGTCATCAGAGGCCCAGCTCCCCTGAGTCACTGACCCTCAGGACCTCTTCCTGGAGTCCTTCCTTTTGTCTGCCTTTTCTTGGGCTAGCACCTGCTCCCCATCTGTCTGGCTGTGGTCTGGCCTTTTACAGGAACTCCTCACTTAAAGTCATCCTGGTTAACGTTGTTTCAACGTTATGTTGCTGATCAATTAGGGAACATGCTCGTTTAAAGTTGGGAAATGCTCCCTTCTAATGGCGTTCGGCAGCCGCCTGTTTTGTCCCCTGCTTGCAGAAAGAGCAGCCCGTTGCAGCTAGCTGGTGGGGGCTTGGAACCAGAATGGACCAACAACCCGCCTATCAGCTCCCCACTCCCTTAATTTCCCTGTGCTGAAGCTGCCCAGGAGGCTATCAATTACAGGCTATCAATTGCAAGCAGTTCAGCTGTCCCTCCCGCCACTGCCACGTGCTGCTCCTGCCCTCTGCCTTGGAGCTGCTCCCAGAGACTCCTGCTTGCTGTATGGGGCGAGGGGGGTAAAGAGAGGCAAATGTCAGGGTGTCTCCCCCTCCTCCCTGCTCCTGCACCCCACTTACCCCACCTTCCATAGAGCAGGGGGGACACATGGCTCTCTCTGCCCTCCCTCCTTTCCCGCTGCCTTGTAGAGTGTTGTGAGAGTTAACCCTTGAGGCTCAGCCAATTGCTAATTCATCATTTAGCAGGGAGGGAAATAAGGTTGCGAATTCCTCCAAGAGCTAGCTGACTGAGAGGAAGCTGAATTTACAGCTTCTTTACCCTTTGGAAGAGGTCCCCAAACTGGGGCCATGCCTCCATAGGGGCACGGTGGAATGTTTGGGGACACAATGGGGCCCAGACCAGCCACCACAGGGCGCTGGGAGGGAACGTCACTCAGCTCAGCCTGACCCCAGCCACGACCCCAGCTCCTGGCCCCACCCGGCAGCTCCCCCAGCACTCGCCCCCAAACGCAGCCTGGGTGTGGCTCCGCACTCAACCCCAATCCTGGCCCCAGACCCTTCCCCAGCTGCAGCCACATTTCCAGGGGCAGGTATATATATGCAAGCAAGAAGCAAGCTAGAGATAACGAGGTTAGTTCAATCAGGGAGGATGAGACCCTGTTCTAGCAGTTGAGGTGTGAAAACCAAGGGAGGAGAAACTGGTTCTGTAGTTGGCAAGCCATTCACAGTCTTTGTTTAATCCTGAGCTGATGGTGTCAAATTTGCAGATGAACTGAAGCTCAGCGGTTTCTCTTTGAAGTCTGGTCCTGAAGTTTTTGCTGCACAATGGCCACCTTACGATCTGCTATTGTGTGGCCAGGGAGGTTGAAGTGTTTTTGCTTTTGTGTGCATGCCAAATGGATAGTGGGAGTGCCCTTTTTGCTGCAGTTAACTGTTTTGGGCAACTCCATGTGTTAATGCATCAATTCTAGGTGTCAACCCGCTTAATTTCACTTTTTACTTTGAAATTCTTTTTATTCACTCCTGAAATCAGTCACAGCTCCTGTCTCTTAATGTGCTCTGTGAATTGTTCCATTTTTCCTTCATTTGATTTACCAATTCAGTGAGAGTATTGTTTGCTACTCTTTCCTTAGGTGCACTTACTTGTCTCATTCTGACAGGCACCAGTCTAGGTTCCAGTTTAAGTTTAACTGGAACCTGGTTTTATCATAAGATGATGGTTGCAATGCAGTGGACCCCGTTTCATCTTTTAATTTTTCTAGGGCCACCTTTTTCCACTTCTGTCCCCATTCTTCAGGCACCGTAACAGTACTTGAAGTACGTTGAACACTAGGAGATGGCACTTTTTGCTTCTGCAGGTTTTCTACAGCTTTCTCCAATTTTTTATTTTCCTGCTTTACTTGCTCGAGCATATCATGAGTCTGGACTGCCTGTTGCCCTGCTGAAAGAGCTTGGGCTTTCCAGTGCTCGACTGCCCGGGTTACCTCTTCTACTTCTCCTGTTTTTTCTGTTACTTGTTTGGCCAGCATGCCAGCATGCTGTTTAAGCCATCTCACTGCCATAGACATGAGTTGCAAAATTGTTGCTTTTTTACTTTTATTACTATTTCTCAGAGCCTCGGTTTCTACCATTGCTCTACATATGCCAGTCCATGTTTCCCCACTCTCTTTTTTAAATTCATATGGACCCCTTTTACTGGCAATCCAGATGGTCCAGGAGTTAGCAAACTCTGTGGGGAAAAAAAGGGAGGGGATCAGGGGGTTCCCTAGCTCGAGGTTTGCTGCCATGTTGGATTGCGATTCTTACCACGGCAGCTTCTCTTACTCACCAGATCAGCGGTCGGGGTCACCAGTGTTGTCAGAAGTGTTGTCAGAGTGCTACCAGTGTGGTGCTCTGCTTTCTCCAATGTTGATATCACTCGGCTGTGTGCGTGTGTTCCCTCTGTGTGCTGCCCCAGCTCTGCGCAGATAGCTGACACAGCAGACCCGACGAGAACCCCCAATAACCACAGATTCCAGTAAGATGTAAAGTCACGTCGACTAGGTTTATTGCGACCTCGGACACAATTGCAGTTCCCTGTAGGTTTCTTAGCCTAACTCAGGGCATACTACGAGAAAGTGCCTCTTGGCAATGGACACGGCTCAGTCAGTGGCGGGACTTTCCACTGCCCCCTCGGCCGGACAAAGACACCGCCCCAGGGATGCATTCTTATACACAGATACAAACAAGTTACTCATCACACCTGACATATGAGGTACAACCCCTCCACGTAGCAAGGTACAACCCCTCTACGTATTAAGGTGCTGCCTTTCACCTTGTACATGTTGGTTCGATCAAAACAACTCTATCCATCACATTACCCTTTTGCCCCCGTCCTTGGGATGGGCCAGCCTGTTCTTTGTTATCTGTGTGGAATGTGCAAGTATGTGAATGTTCTGATATCTAGTGTTCAGTACCTTTTAGGTACGTATCTTCTTGCAGCATCAGCCCTTTCCTTGCCAGCTTCTGTGAGCAGGGCCTGCCTCTGGCTCACAGCTTAACTTGCTTTATGTTAGCAAAGTCTTGACCATTACTTTAGTTTAGGCCTCAGGCCTCATACCAGGCCTCTGATACCAAGGTTTATATCTCAGGGCCTCCTCTTACTACATGGGAAGAGGGAACATGACAGATGGCTTTGATTAAGTATTTTCTTTTTATTTCATTACCTTTATTTAGCATTGAGTGAAGACACTATTGCATGTCTTGACTCGCGGCAGAAGAGAGATACTGACGTGGTTAAACCACAAAATTCTGTAACTGCTGCTCACAGCCCGAGATGGGTGTGCACGTGCCACCCAAATAAATATTGCTACTAAAATGTTCTGATTACAATGCAGGGACACAGCTCTGTCGACTCGTTAATTATTATTGTTAATTATTATTTATTATTAGGATAGAAATGTACAAAGCCTGGTCTATTTGGAGCAATTTTCAAATTTGTCAGGATACTATTGATTTTAAAATCCTATTTTATTCTCTAAATTTTAAGCATTTAAATGAAGTATAAATCAGCTGAATTCACTTTGGGACAATGATGCAACAGGACTGGGGCTCCCTACTACATTCTGAAATTGCTAAGAGCTAAAATTACTGAGCTGAGATCACTGAGTGCTCTGTTAACTAGTGGAGGAGCCTGAAGATATATTGCTAAGTGGCTGGCAGAGCGGAGCAGTTTGCAGGAGGTTGGAGCAGCCCACGGAACAGTGAGCAGGCGGAGCAGTTTGCGGGGACGACTGGAGTGTCTCACGTGACGGCTGGAGGAGCGGACTGGCTGGTGGGCGCAGCCATTCATAGTGAAGGCTGCAGCAGATCTCCACGGAGGCGGGGCAGTCGGCCTCGGACCACATAAGGTGCCTCTTAACACCTCGTGTGCCCCACCCTTCCTTTTCACCCAGGCTAGGGGGATAAAACTCTGCAGATGAACTTTTGAACTCTGGGGTGGCACTGACCAGGGACAAAGACTTTTGGCTTGTTGGACATTGGGGTGATTGGACTTAAGACCCTGAGGGGAAAAGGACACTGCCAAAACTTACTTGGAGGTGGGTCTTTTCCTCATGGTTTGTGTTATGAATCCTGTTGTAGTGTTTCCCCAACATGATGCCACATAGTTTCCCTCCTTATTACTTCCCTTGCGAGAGGGGTTTGTGTTATGAATCCTGTGCTATGAATCCTGTTGTAGTGTTTCCCCAACATGATGCCACATAGTTTCCCTCCTTAATACTTCCCTTGCGAGAGGGGAAGTATTGCCTCTAGAGCACTCGGGTAGGGGTGGTATCTAATTGTCCCAGATCACTGGGTGGGGCTCAAGCCCATTTCACTGCATTATTGAAATGGAACCCCTGGATACTGAACCCGGCCTTGTTGCTACCAACTCAGAGGGGCAGAAGGGTTCCATTTATAATAAAAAATAATAATTTGTTTTAAGGCTTGAGTTCTCCTGCAGAGATTAAGTGTGTTATCTTATGCTATCTCCTTACGTGCCCCCCTTTACCCCTGGCCACGACCCCCCTGGGGCTGGGAGCATGGCCACGACTCCTGGGGAGGATGGGGGCCGGGGGAAGAGGGAGGCGGACAAAGGTAAGGAGGCTGAAACTGTGGCTGCAGCTGGGGAAGGGTCTGGGGCCAGGATTGGGGTTGAGTGCGGAGCCACACCCAGGCTGCGTTTGGGGGCGAGTACTGGGAGAGGCCGGGTGTGGGGCCAGGAGCTGGGGTCGTGGCTGGGGTCAGGCTGGAGCTGAGTGACGTTCCTCCCAGCGCCCTGTGGTGGCTGGCCTGGGCCCCATTGTGTCCCCCAAACATTCCACCGTGCCCCTATGGAGGCATGGCCCCAGTTGGGGACCTCTTCCTTAAAGGGTAAAGAAGCTGTAAATTCAGCTTCCTCTCAGTCAGCTAGCTCTTGGAGGAATTCGGCAACCTAATACTGCAATGGTCTCTTCCAAGCTAAACTCCACAATAGGGCCAAGGCTTTTGCTGTCTAGTTTGATGAAGGCATCAGTGTTGTCCCCTGTTTTCCTTTATCTCCCTTGCTGGTCACCTTTTGCCTGAGAACCACTGTCAGAAGGTTTCTATGGATACCTTCTCAAGTTTTTTAACTTGAGGTGGCCACCCTTGCCTCTGTATTTTAGATACAGTTTTATTCATCATGGCGTCTGAATCATTAAACTTTTTACTGTTGCCAAACCTGGAAAACAGGACTTTATATGAAACGATCTTAAGCAAATGCAATTTCCCATAAGAATTGATGTAACGGAAGGGGTTAAATTCCAGGAAATGTTTTCACCAGACAAAAGACATTATATACACACACGCACAGGCACACCCGCAGTATAAGTTTTAAACAAACAATTTACTACTGGTACACAGTGATGATGTTTGTGAAGCTTGGTTGAGGTGGAGGAGTCAGAGGGTTGGATATTTCCCTGCCTGCTAAATGATGAATTAGCAATTGGCTGAGCCCTCAAGGGTTAACTCTCACAACACTCTACAAGGCAGCGGGAAAGGAGGGAGGGCAGAGAGAGCCATGTGTCCCCCCTGCTCTATGGAAGGTGGGGTAAGTGGGGTGCAGGAGCAGGGAGGAGGGGGAGACACCCTGACATTTGCCTCTCTTTACCCCCTCCCCATACAGCAAGCAGGAGTCTCTGGGAGCAGCTCCAAGGCAGAGGAAGGAGCAGCACGTGGCAGTGGCGGGAGGGACAGCTGAACTGCTTGCAATTGATAGCCTGTAATTGATAGCCTCCTGGGCAGCTTCAGCACAGGAAATTAAGGAGTGGGGAGCTGATAGGCGGGTTGTTGGTCCATTCTGGTTCCAAGCCCCCACCAGCTAGCTGCAACAGGCTGCTCTTTCTGCAAGCAGGGGACAAAACAGGCGGCTGCGAGCGCCATTAGAAGGAAGCATTTCCCAACTTTAAACAAGCATGTTCCCTAATTGATCAGCAACTTAACATTGAAACAACGTTAACCAGGATGACTTTAAGTGAGGAGTTCCTGTAAAGGCCAGACCACAGCCAGACAGATGGGGAGCAGGTGCTAGCTCAAGAAAAGGCAGACAAAGGGAAGGACTCAGGGAAGAGGTCCTGAGGGTCAGTGACTCAGGGGAGCTGGGCGTCTGATGATTCAGCAGTCTATGAAAAGAAGCGGGAAAAACTGTGGAACATGGGAGGGTAGCTGGCGGTGAAACGTTTGTAGAGACTTGAGCTCAAGAATGGTAGAGCTTATGTTCTGTTAATGTGGCTAGTGGAACTAATGACGGGCCCAGGTGGGGTAGAAGATCTTGCTTATTGCTTTTGATTTGTGGGCTATATCATTTGGTTTGGACTTTGGTTACCTCAGAAAGGGGATGGAATTGAATGTGACCTGGCTGGAGGGCCAAGTCCCCATCCTAGACAACCGGAGTGTGAAGGAGGAGATGGGCTGAAGTTGCTGCAGTGCTGGGCCCCTGTCATGAGGAGGTGTCTCTGGAAGAGCGAGTCTTGTAACAGCACTGCTGTTCTTGAATGTTTCCTTCACATTTTAAAACAGGAGAACAGAGTGAGGAAAACCCTCCTCATAGCCACCTGCTGTTTCAGGGAGCATTGGAAGGCTTCTGACAAGAAGTACTTATACCCTGAGCCTGACAGCGGATATCTCGATCAGATAGGACACCCTGCACTGAAAATGCTGCAGCATGAGTTTGAGCATCAGACAATGCCACCCTGTTAAGATGGTGGGGGGGGGTGTTTGCTGACAAGAAAACTTACTTCCGTTCCAGAACTTGGAATAGACAGAGGGCAAACTGTACAGGTGGCTGGGGAAGGAGGAGAGGAGTATGTGCAGTGTGGTTATGACCTAAGTTGGGGGTGCTCAAGGAAGTGAACTGTTGGCTCCGTGAGGACAGGCTACTCACTGCAGTGTGGTTACTGAGAACAGTTTTAGCAAAGCCGAGTTTTCTGTCCTAGCAGAGAGAAGCATCTTACAGCATTCCTAGTGCAGAGATTGATTCACTGCAGTTATCCTCAAAAAGAACAGGAGAACTTGCGGCACCTTAGAGTAACAAATTTATTTGAGCATAAGCTTTTACATGCTACTTCATGGGATGCATGCAGGGGAAAATACAGAAGGAAGATATCTATCTAATCTATCTATCTATCTATATATATATATATATACACAGAGAACATGAAACAATGCGTGGAGGCTCAGAAGGAGAGGCCCCGAGATAGGACAGACTATTCTGCTGGGCTAAGAGAATAGCTGGAAAGATTAACAATATTGCTGGGTGGGTTAAGGATCCACTGTTGTGGCCCCTTGTGGTATGTAGTTAGTTTAGCTAGTTGAGTATCCTTTTCCTCTGTAGAGAAGCAAAGTGTGTGTTGTAAATGGCTTCTCTAGTTTTTGTAAAGTCCAGCCACGAGGAAGTTTGTGTGGAAGGTTGGTTTTTGATGAGAGTATCCAGTTTGGAGAGTTCATTCTTAATCTTTCCCTGTTTGCTGTATAGGATGATGGTCAGGTGGTTCCGCAGTTTCTTTGAGAGTGTGTGGCACAATCTGTTAGCATAGTCTGTGTGATACGTCGATTGTAATGGATTTTTTACCCTCAGTCCTTTTGATATGATGTCCATCCGTTTGCATTTGGAAAGAAAGATGATGTCTGTCTGTATCTGTGAGAGATTTTATGAAATTGATGAATTTCCACTCCATACGGCTGAATTCAAGTGCCTTGCATAATGACAGGTTTCAGAGTAGCAGCCATATTAGTCTATATTTGCAAAAGTACAGGAGTACTGGTTGTACCTTAGAGACTAACAAATTTATTTGAACATAAGCTTTCGTGGACTACAGTCCACTTCATCGCATGCATGTAGTGGAAATACAGTAGGAAGATAGATATAGATATATAAACACAGAGAACCTGAAACAATGGGTGTTACCATACACACTGTAATGAGTGATCACTTAAGATGAGCTATTACCAGCAGGAGAGAGAAGAACTTTTGTAGTGGTAATCAAAACTTTATGTAATGACTCATACACTCCCGTTTTTATTTAAGCCTAATGTAATGGTGTCCATTTGGCAAATTAATTCCAATTCAGCAGTCTCTCGCTGGAGTCTGTTTTAAGTTTTATTGTTGTAATTTTGTGACTTTTAGGTCTGTAATCAGTGACCAGGAGACTGAGGTGTTCTCCGACTGGTTTCTGCTCAAGTAAATGTGTTAGTCTCTAAGGTGCCACAAGTACTCCTGTTCTTTTGCGGCTACAGACTAAGGCGACTGATGCCGTCCAGTAGCACTGGTTTTGAACGGAGAGAATGCAGATGGATTTTGATCCCAGATAGCAGCTGTTTCTTTGTGCTGGTTTAGTATAGAGTTTGCAGGGAAGGCTCAGAACTGCAGTATAGTTTACCTGCCAGACATCATGTGGTGGAATTTGAAACGGCATGGCCACGGGGACCATCCCTGGTGGTGTGTAGTCTCTCATCTGGTGACTGCTGGGAAGACAAAAAGCAACAAACAGGAACTTAGTAATAGCTTTAAAAAGAAGGAAGTTTCAGAGTCTTTGCTATGATGAGACATCAGGGACAAATGGCTTTTCCTTCTCTTTTAAATGGATTTCTTTGTACAAAGGCCATTCCCCATGGTATTAGCACTGTGTGGTGTATAGATACCCATAGAACTATAACCAGCTATGGTACAACAGCCTCCTCTGAGACAATATTTAGAAAAGGATAGGAATAAAAACCCTGATGGAAGCCTCTCTACTGTGTTTCAATGAACTGGGAGAGCATTCCATGAAGATGACCTGCTGGAAACTGGGAAAGAGATGATCTGAGAGAGAGTTGGAATGTCCTTGGCTGTGGGACCCAGGAAGAAATAGGATCCTGCTTGATCTTTTACATCCTCTCTCCCTCCCCTTGGGCACCAGTCATTACTACTTACTTTAAAGGCGGGCTGGACCATGGATTTCCATGAGGAGCCTGAAAGAGAAGGGAAAGCAGAGTTAATGTCACACAGCCTAGAAGTATATTAGTCTGCTAAACATCAAGTGTTTTGGGAGAGGTTCCTTCTCAAATGTTGACACATTCACTTGGTATAATTCTCCGCCTAGAAGACCTACAGGCGCTCACGCAGCTCCTTGATTCTAAAGTGGTGTTAGAAAAAGAAATCACCTTAGTGACTGAAGTGCTGAATTCTCATTCTCATCTTCATTAATGACTGTACATATTTCTCAGTTATCCCTGCCCATAATAACTCAGCAAAAGATGGTTTGCTCTTTCTTATACTATTTACATCTCATGTGTACCAAACACCCTTAGTGATTTGGTTGTAAAGCATCACTTCTCTTTAGAGCAAAAACCAATCCTGGCAGTGTAAGGAAGGAAACAATGCTGAGAAAAGTGAGGCTGGTTTGATACTAATTATGTTGCATCTCCTGCAAGCAGACAGATCTCCCTTGTCTGTCTCCAAATGGCCACTGGTGGTAGCTGCCTAGCATGGGAATAGAGAACTGCTGTGGAGGGCATGTCAAGCTGTGGGGTTGGATGTTTGCAAGTTCTCTTCCACCTCCCCCTATAGTATAATGGCAGTGGGTCACACAGTCAACATTTCATCCTCTTTGTCTTCTCTGAAATATAGTTCTAGTTTGTTGTGGCTGGAAATGCAGGATGTGGCCTCCAAAGAGGCACAAGGAGATTTTAAGAAGCACTAAATGTTTCATAATCGTTCAGCAAACTGAATGCTGCTGCTGCTGCTAAAAAAAAAGACATCCTCTGAAAAATGCAAGAAGGTGCAGCAAACAGCACATTCAGTCATCCAGTTCAATCCTCCCCTAGAGAACTGTAGAAATCACTTACCTCCTGACCCTCTGAAAGGAGAGGAAGTAATATGGCTGCTCTTTGGCTGCGCAGAGTTGCTGAAAAAAGAGAAGGCATTCATTAGATGGGAAGACAGCTGCTACCGAATTGAGGAGATCGGGGACATGGTTTGAGCTCAATAGCTTGTCCTTCAGAGGACTTGACATTAAGAGTGGACCAAGCTGGGGTGTCTGTAAAATTAACAGCAGTGTGCATTCTCCCATGGTGCTGCTGGCCAGTTCCCAGCCCTCTCCATTCTTCTTTCCGAACCCCACCATTCAATGGGCTAAAGTGAGGCATGAGAGGGTGTGAGTCATGGAAAGGCCACACCACATTTAAGAGTTGACATGTTTTTATTTCTGCTCCTCGTCATCTAGAGCTCACTTGCCACATTGTCCCTTTAGGGCACCCTCTGACTCTGTGCAAATTCAGGGTGTTCACAGCTCCCTCCACCCTCCTGGCCTGTAGCTACAAGCTCACAGACAATCCTGTAATCTTCCCAGCGGATATTAATTGAAAGATTCCATAGTTGTTTCTTGGATGCTACCATTTTTGTTCAAACTCCTCCACCTAACTCTCCTTTTCAGTTCTTAGTTATTCAGGATAGTAAGGAACAGGGCAGATCCAACTGCAGACATTGGCAGTCAACTTGTTTGCCATAGCAATGAATGAGCCATCGAAGCATTGCACAAATGATATAATAAAAAAAAGACATTTCCCACTCAGCAAAGGAAAGGGATAGGAGAGAATAGGACTATCACTACACAGATAGTAGCAGGATGAGGTTGGGAGGGAGAAAGGACTGTTTGCATTGCAAGAAGATGTTAAGAGGAGGAAGAATGGTTGGGGCCTGTTGGTGGTCAGACAAAACCCCATCTTTCCTAAAACAACTGCAGAGAATTTGTCTTGTGAGTGCATTTTTTTTTAGAAGGGTGGTAACCGTATTCCATGGCTGCACTCAAAACCTTGTATGTATATGTACATCTACCCACTTGCCCTCCCTCTCCATGTGCACACAGACAAAGAATCCTAATGCTCACTCTCTGGCAGAGGGCCACTCTCTTCCAGCAAAGCTATGTACTGGCTGTAGATCTGTGCCTCTGACAGACCGGGGGCAGGAAAAGGAAGGTCATTTCTTAAAGAGGCCCAGGAGGGAGCACTCATCCTAAAATAAAATGAACGACAAGGAAATATTAGCATCAGGGGAGCAATTCCCTTCTCTATCTCCTGCTTCCCATATGATATGATCCATGTTAACAACACCACATGATCCCACCTCCCAGTAAGATCCTGTTAATCCAATTTCCTTCCGTTTTCCAATGAAAGCTGTATTTTATTAACTAGCAGAAATATCAAAGCCTATTTTGGAAACCCATCTCCTAAGTATCTCAAAGTCTCATATCACGTCATTGGGCGAGAGACTCACTGGTGTTCCTCTCCAATGGCTGCCTAACCCCTCATGGCCTTCAGCCATCACAGCAGGTGCTTTGTTCCATCACACCTTAGTAACTCAGTCAGAGATTAGCGCCTATTACAGGAGTGGGTTGCTGCGGTTCTGTGGCCTGCAATGTGCATGAGGTCAGATCACGATGATTCCTTCTGAACTTAACATCTGTGAGCTATTGTTGTTGCTCTTGGTCACAAAGGGAGAAAACTCCATCTCATCATGGAGGAGGTAGGACGTTACTCAGAGGCATTGAATCTTAAGGAATATTCTCCTTACAAGTGTTTATTGGGCTCTTTAAAGGAACTGTCTGTTGCTCCTTCCCAGACTGGACAGTAGAAATGGCTTGATAAAGACCTGACAACATAGTAGTTGTCTTCCTCACCTTGAGCCTGCCCTACAGTCTACAGTGAAACACAAACAGTGAAACTGTCATCAACCTAGAGATGAGTACTTCATTTTCTGTCCCTGACTCCTTCTTTCTCCTCTTTGAAGAGGAGCCTCATCACTTGAAAAGCGAGTCCAATGCTGAGGCCTGAGCCCTCCCAGAGTATTTTAAACCCAGACTTGACTGGGGTCTAGGCAGGATAGAGATCTCTGCCTGTGGGAAGTGTTTTTCAATGACTGCTGCATCCACACTTTCCGAATGGTGGGAGTTCGCCCCCAAGTGCTGGATACTCAGGGAGGAGGAAGCTGATCCCAGAATTACCTGCTGAATGAGGCTTGATATGCCTTTGTGGCATATAAGGAGCCTTCACTGGGCATAAAGAAGGCAGTGAGGGGCCAGAG